>NW_022439695.1:0-8695 GCF_009761245.1 Sapajus apella
ATTTTTTGTATTTTTAGTAGAGACGGGGTTTCACCATGTTGACCAGGATGGTCTCGATCTCTTGACCTTGTGATCCACCCGCCTCGGCCTTCCCAAAGTGCTGGGATTACAGGCGTGAGCCACCGCGCCCGGCCCGAGTATTATTATTATTTTTGTTATTTTATAATGGAGTTTTGCTCTTGTTGCCCAGGCTGGAATTCAGTGGCACCATCTCAGCTCACTACAACCTCAGCCTCCCAGGTATAAACAGTTTTCCTACCTCAGCCTCTCAAGTAGCTTGGATTACAGGCATATACCAACCATGCCTGGATAATTTTGTACTTTTAGTCGAGAAGGGGTTTCACCATGTTGGCCAGGCTGGTCTGGAACTCCCGACTTCAGTTGATCTGCTCGCTTCAGCCTCTAAAAGTGCTGGGATTACAGGCGTGAGCCACTGCGCCAGGCCAAGACTATTATTTTTTTGTTGCTGCTGCTTACTATAGTTGTGCTTGAGGTAGTTAGGGTGAAGGCTGATGGAGATTAAGGAGATTAAAATATCTATCCCTCCCAAAACCTCCTACCAACTTTTCTAAAGGGGATGCTTAGATTTCTAACCCCTCTTCCGTGGTATCTCCTCGGAGAGGATTGTGCTAATCCAACTTCTACCAGATTTCCTAATGTGTTTTCAACTATTAAAAATTGTACCTCCCTTCCTGCAGCATACTACCTATTATGACATCACTTTATGTTGCCTAGTGGTTTCACCCAGGAGTGAACTCAGATCCCAGCCTACCCTCTCACTGAGTGGAGTCTCCAAAAAAATAGAATGTACCCTCCTGATGTCTCTTCTTATCTTCCTTATTTCTCTCAGAATTCTTGACTTCCTTGTTTCCCCATTTCTCCTAGTAAATCATTGTTTTCTGCAGTGTGCGGTAACCAAGGAGTAACTTATCTATTCTAAATATAACAGCTGGGCGCAGTGGCTCACACCTGTAATCCCATCACATTGGGAGGCCGAAGTGGGGGCATCATTTGAGGTCAGGAGTTTGAGACCAGCCTGACTAACACGGTGAAACCGCGTCCTGGGTGACAGGAAAGAAAAAAAAAAAAACATATATATATATAAAATAAAACATAAAGCTCCAGATCCTTTCTTTAGGAAATTCTTCTTGTGTACAAGCGTGGTCAAACTATGGTTACTGTCTTGCATTCTATGTGAAAATCCTTGCCCTACTCTAGTCAACCCTGCAGGAGGCGGACTCCCCCACTGTACGGAATGGATACACATCCAAGATGGCGGCCTACACACAAAAAAACCCATAAGGGCGCGGCCATACTCTCTACCCGAGAGCGCCGATTACAGAAACTGCATGAAGTCTCTAAATGTGTATCTGCGCCCTGTTGACTGTGGGCTAAAATTAGCTTCCAAGTTAATTCAGAGCATGCGCAATATCAACCGTCCATAAAGGGAGGTGCTAGAAGTCTGTCCGGAAGTGGAAGTGGTTCCGAAAGCTATTTCGCCGCTGGTGTCAAGAGTATTTTCACGTTTTAATGCCGAGAGGTCTCTGTGATGATTTTGGTTGATTGAGATTAGGGATTCTGTGAAGTCAGTAATAGAGTTGTCGTTCGTCGAGTTAGTGATGGTGGTTTCGGGGCTCGGTGATGTGGATCTGTGGCATCTGTCGATGGTTGTCTGTCACAGGGATTTCTCGGGTCATTGATGGGCTCTTTGGGATGAGTGATTGGGGTTTAGGGGTCAGTGATGGGAGTCTGTGGTCAGTGACTGAGAGCCTGTAGGGTCAGCTATGGTGATCCGTGGTGACTGTGATTAGTTTGCTTTCTGACCTGAGTTAAAAGTTCAGTTCTTTCCATTTCGGCCTTTAATGTAAAGATCTACAAGTTTTAGTGTGTAGTGATTTCTTCCTGTTCAAAGCTAAGTGTTTAAAATTTTTTTTCAGTAATTGTTTTTCTTTGACCCATGAACTGTTTAGAAGTGCACTTTATGTTTCGATTAGTGTCTGAGGTGATGCTTCAGTTGAAAAATTGCATTATGGCCTAGTTCTATCTCAGTTTTCATAATTGTCGCATCTGTTACATGCAAACAATGTAATATGTTCTCTAATTTGTATTGTTATAAATATTAATCATGTGATATATATATATAGTATCTCCTTACAGATTATTTTGTTGAGGAAGGTAAACTACATAGGCTGGAAATGTTATTTGCCCACCTGTCTGTCAGTTTCTGCTTTATACATTTAATACTATGTTATTGGGACCAGTTTAATGTACTGTTAATAATAGATATGACTGGCTGGATGCCGTGGCTCTCACTTGTAATCCCAGCCCTTTGGGAGGCTGAGGCGGGCAGATCACTTGAGGTCAGGAAATTGAGACCTGCCTGGCCAATATGGTGAAACCCCGTCTCTACCAAAAATACAAAAATTAGCTGAGCGTGCTGGCGGGCACCTATAATCCTAGCTACTCAGGAGGCTGAGGCAGGAGAATTGCTTGAACACGGGATGTGGATGTTGCAGTGAGCTGAGATCACGCCACTGCACTCCAGCCTGGGCGACAAGAAAGAAAAATGGATATGACTAAATAGCTCAAAAGACATTATACCAATTCAAGCTTCAACCAATAATTTTTTTTCTTTTTTTTATTAATTTTTTAAAAATTTTATATAAATAAAGACGGGGTTTCACCATGTTGGTCAGACTGGTCTTGAACTCCCGACCTCAGGTGATCCACCTGCCTTGGCCTCCAAAGTGCTTGGATTACAGGCATGAGCCACCGCGCCTGGACTTCAACCAATAATTTCTAAAAGAAATTTGCCTAAATGCTTTCCAATAGTGGATGTTGTTACTTTTTTTTTTTTTTTGAGGGGAGTTTTGCTCTTGCAGGCTGGAGTGCAATGATGCCATCTCCACTCACTGGAACCTCTGACTCTCGGGTTCAAGTGATTCTCCTGCCTCAGCCTCCCGATTAGCTGGGATTACAGGCAAGCACTACCACACCAGGCTAATTTTGTATTTTTAGTAGAGATGGGGTTTCTCTATGTTGGTCAGGCTGGTCTCGAATTCCCCACCTCAGGTAATCCACCTGCCTTGGCCTCCCAAAGTGCTGGGATTATAGGCATGAGCCACTGCAACCAGCAAGAATTTTAAACTGTTTTAACAAGCCCTCCAGGTAACTTGCATGCATACCTATGTTTGGGAACCACTGCTCTGGTTTCTAGCTCAGGGACCTGCGCCTTGATGTATCCAGGAAGTGTTTGTGTAGTGAATGTTGAATGACTCTGCAGACATTGTCTTTCTAGGTTCCTGGGTGTCTCTGGGGAGTCTCTGGGCCAGACCTTCCTCCAGACTCCAGCCCACCTCTTCCGAGCAGCTCTGCTGAGTTCACAGATGACCACTAAATTTCAGGCACCCTAGAGAAAAAGGGTTGAGATCAATGTGGCCATGCCAACTAGTTGGACCTCATCCCAGAAATCCCCAGCCCTGGCTCCAGAGGATCATGGCAGCTCCTATGAGGTGAGGAGGAGGAGCCCTAGGAGGTGGAATTTCAGTCTAAGAGTAGGCATCTCTCATCCATCACCAGAGCCTTAGGGGAGAGGCAGATAGGCCTTAGGAACTAACTGGACTCTAGACCTGGTGCTCCTGAAACAAAACTTGATCTTCCTGTCAAGTATGAGCAACACATGGGTAATGTCTCCAGCTCTGGAGGCCCCCTGTATAACAGTGGAGAGGTGGACTGTTAAGGAAAACCGTTGTTTATTTTGTCAACACACTATATTGATGTTTTGGCTGCAGACAGAATTCCTGGTTAGAAGTCACTTTTCTGTGAGATTTTGAAAGTATTTTTTCATTTCTTCCTAAACCACCTCCTCAAACACAAATGTCCTCTCTATTTTCTTTCTTTTTCTTTTTTTTGAGATGAAGTTTTGCTCTTGTCACCCAGGCTGCAGTGCAATGGCACGATCTCTGCTCCGCAACCTCCACCTCCTAGGTTCAAGCAATTCTCCTTCCTCAGCCTCCCAAGTAGCTGGGAATACAGGCATGCGCCACCACGCTTGGCTAATTTTGTATTTTTGGTAGAGACAGGGTTTCTCCATGTTGGTCAGACTGGTCTCGAAATCCTGACCTCAGGTGATCCACCCACCTTGGCCTCCCAAAGTGCTGGGATTACAGGTGTGAGCCACCATGCCCAACCGTCTTCTCTATGTTTTTTCTGAAGCTTGTTTTTCAGATGTTGCTTCTCCATGTCTTTTCTCTACTATTTTCTATTTAGTTCCTGCTATCAGTTTGGGGTAACTCGGTCATGTTTGCCTTCCAGCCCTTCTATTGAGCTTTTAAAGTGCTGGAATTTATAGGCGTGAGCCACCATGCCCAGCCGGGTATAATGTTATTTCTCATCTGTCTGAAGACATTGTGATAATTTATTAGGAATGGTTTAATCTTTTCAATAGGCAATGTATAACCTAGTTCAAAAATTAGAAATATATGAAAAGCAACATACTGAAAAGTATTATGGTAAAAGAGATGGGACTGTGGTTCACCCACCCCTGCCTCCCATCTACCTGTCTCCCAAGAGTGATAACCTGCTTTATTCATTTTCTTTGATTGCTTAGTTCTGTACACACATGTGAAAACAACTACAATTTTTTTCTCTTGATTTCAGAATGGCATAGCAGATTAACCTTTTGCACATTGCTGTTTTAATGTTTGTTTGGTAAGATACAGAAAATATTATGAACAACCTAGCAGTGGACATTCTTGTCAGGTGTTCTCTTTCTGTTGGATATATTAGAAGTAGCAGGTTTTAATTTCAGGGTTTAGTCACATGTAGTGAGAGTCTTATCTGTATCTCAGTGAACCTTTCCTTTTGTTGCTCTTGGGCAGTTTTAGGATTGAGTATCTTAATAATTTTAATCTAGAAGATAGGAAGGATAGTTTGAGACTAAAGTTGTAGTTGGTAAAACAGCAGCAGTTAGCTGGGCATGGTGGTTCAAACCTGTAATCCCAACACTGGTAGGCCAAGGTGGAAGGATCACTTGAGGCCAGAAGTTCAAGACCAGCCCTGGATATGTAGTCATACCCTGTCTCTATAAAATAAAATAAAAAATTAGTCTTGGCTGGGTGCAGTGGTTCATGCTTGTGATCCCAGTACTTTGGGAGGCTGAGGCGGGCAGACTGCCTGAGGCCAGGAGTTTGAGACCAGCTTGGCCAACATAGTGACACCCCATCTCTACTAAAAGTACGAAAAATTAGTCAGATGTGGTGGTGTGCACCTGTAATCCCAGCTACTCAGGAGTCTGAGGTAGGAGAATTGCTTGAACCTGGGAGGCAGAGGTTGCAGTGAGCCAAGACTGTGCCACTGGACTCCAGTCTGGGTGACAGAGCAAGACTCCATCTAAAAAAAAAAAAAAAAAAAGGCCAGGCCCGGTGGTTTACGTGTATAATCCTGGCACTTTGGGAGGCCAAGGTGAGTCATGAGGTCAGGAGATTGAGACCATCCTGGTCGTGGTGAAACCCCGTCTCTACTAAATACAAAAAAATTAGCCGGGCATGGTGGTTCGCACCTGTAGTCCTAGCTATTCCGGAGGCTGAGGCAGGGGAATTGCTTGAACCCGGGAGATACAGGTTGCAATGAGCTGAGATCATGCCACTGCACTTCAGCCTGATGACAGAGCAAGACTCTGTCTCAAAAAAATAAAAATCAGTCTGGCATGGTGGTGCGTGCCTGTAAACCCAGCTATTCAGGAGGCTGAGGCGAGAGGATCACTTGATTATAGGAGTTTGAAGTTAACAGTTAGCTATGAGTGTGTCACTGCACTCCAGTCTGGATGACAGAGGTAGACTCTGTCTCAAAAAAAAAAAAAAAAAAGCAGCAGCAGTCATTTGTAGTAGGCAGAATAAGGGGAAGTTTTATTCACTTTTGTGGTTTGAAGAATGTTCTGATTTTTGTCTGCGCTCAAACATAATCACAGAGTGCTGTGGGTATCATCTTACACCACGATGGGCAGCGAGTGGTCTGGTTTGCTGCTGGTGTTCTAAGGGAATGTTTTTGTGTAGCACCATGGAGAACACTATGAGTTAGCTGGTCCCTGCCACGTTAGCTTCTAACAACACTGAAGCTTAATTAACTGATAGTACTGGCCTAACTCTAAGAGGTCAGGGGCTGCTTTTGTCCTTATTTAAAATAAAGGAAGGAGGCTGGGGCAGGAGAATTGCCTGAACCCGGGAGGCGGAGGTTGCGGTGAGCCGAGATCGCGCCATTGCACTCCAGCCTGGGTAACAACAGCGAAACTCTGTCTCAAAAAAAATAAATAAATAAAATAAAAAAAATAAAGGAATGAGGCTGGGCGTGGTGGCTCACACCTGTAATTCCAGCACTTTGGGAGGCAGAGGTGGGTGGATCATGAGGTCAAAAGATGGAGACCATCTTGGCCAACTTGGTGAAACCCTGTCTCTACTAAAAATACAAAAATTTGGTGGGCATAGTTCCACATGCCTATAGTCCCAGGTATTTGGGAGGTTGAGGCAGGAGAATCGCTTGAACCCGGGAGGCAGAGGTTACAGTGAGCTGAGATTGCACCACTGCACTCCAGCCTGGCAGCAGAGCGAGAATCCATCTAAAAACAAAAAAACAAAAGCAAAAACAAAAAAACCATAAAGGAATGAACCAAAAGAAAGCTATGGCCACAATTTAAGAACAGATCAAAAGAAATTTAAGATGAAAATCACCTAAAGGGATGAAAACGTGTTGTTCATCCTTATGAAAAGAATCATATACAAAGAATTATACAAATTATTAGTGTTTATTTAATAAAGAATGTATTTTCAAACTATTTTAAGTAAAAATGAACAGAAATAATTAAATACACCTTTGGCCATTTTTATCACACTACTCTTAGAAGCTTATTGACCAAAGCAGACAAAAAATAGAAATATTTGCTATAATATTGATTCTGTTTTCTAACAGAGCATTACATTAGAAATAAGTAAAAAGCTCTTGCACAATAATGTGAATGTACTTAAAGCTACTGAATTGGACACTTTAAAATAATTAAAATGGGCCGGGCGCGGTGGCTCAAGCCTGTAATCCCAGCACTTTGGGAGGCCGAGGCGGGTGGATCACGAGGTCAAGAGATTGAGACCATCCTGGTCAACATGGTGAAACCCCGTCTCTACTAAAAATACAAAAAATCAGCTGGGCATGGTGGCGTGTGCCTGTAATCCCAGCTACTCAGGAGGCTGAGGCAGGAGAATTGCCTGAACCCAGGAGGCAGAGGTTGCGGTGAGCCGAGATCGCGCCATTGCACTCCAGCCTGGGTAACGAGCGAAACTCCGTCTCAAAAAAAAAAAAATAATAATAATAATAATAATTAAAATGGCAAATTTTATGTATATTTTACCACAATATAAAAAAATAGTTCAATAAAGTACTGCTTATTTTTTTTGGTAAGAACAAATGATACAAAAGTCCTTAAAAGAATTAAAGTGTTGATTCAACACTCCCAACACAGCCAAAAATGATGGAAAAGGTCGTGTGATTTTACAGTTGATTTTCCTGCCAAAGTTTTGAGTAATAATAGATAATATCAAAAATTATTCCCAACCTTATTTCTGGTTTTTGTTTTGAGGTTGTAGTGAGCCAAGATTGTGCCATTGCACTCCAGCTTGGGCAACAAGAGTGAAACTCCATCCCAAAAAAAAAAAAAAAAAAACTCCCCCCCACACACAAAACCGTAATTATAATAAGCACAGTTGACCTTCAAACAATGCAGGGTTGGGGTGCTGACCTCTGTGCAGTTGAAAAGCTGCATGTAACTTTTGACCACCCCCGGAAACTTAACTACTGATAACTTACTGTTGATTTTTTTTTTTGGAAAAAAACATGTTATTACGAAAAGTTTTAAATATATACAAAAGTAAAGATAATAGTCTAAGGACCCGTTCACCTATTGTACTTTTCACCCAGTTTCAGTCGTCATCAACATTCTGCCATTCTTATTTCATCCGAAACCACTTTCCCACCCAGCTCCTGGATTATTTTAAAGCAAATCTCAAATACAATATATATATATATTTTTTTTGAGACAGAGTTTCGCTCTTGTTACCCAGGCTGGAGTGCAATGGCGCAATCTCGGCTCACCGCAACCTCCGCCTCCTGGGTTCAGGCAATTCTCCTGCCTCAGCCTCCCAAGTAGCTGGGATTACAGGCATGCGCCACCATGCCCAGCTAATTTTTTGTATTTTTTAGTAGATACGGGGTTTCACCATGTTGACCAGGATGGTCTCGATCTCTTGACCTCGTGATCCACCCGCCCCGGCCTCCCAAAGTGCTGGGATTACAGGCGTGAGCCACCGCGCCCGGCCTTCAAATACAATATTTTATCTAAAAATACTTTGGCTGGGCGCGGTGGCTCACGCCTGTAATCCCAGCACTTTGGGAGGCCGAGGTGGACGGATCACGAGGTCAAGAGATGGAGACCATCCTGGCCAACATGGTGAAACCCCGTCTCTACTAAAAAATACAAAAATTAGCTGGGAATGGTGGCGTGTGCCTATAGCCCCAGCTACTCGGGAGGCTGAGGCAGGAGAATTGCTTGAACCCAGGAGGCGGAGATTGCAGTGAGCTGAAATTGCGCCACTGCCCTCCAGCCCTGGTGCCTGGCGACAGAGTAAGACTCTGTCTCAAAAAAAAAAAAAAA
>NW_022439696.1:0-3130 GCF_009761245.1 Sapajus apella
TACACGGCAGGTCAGCTTGAGTTTTATTTATTTTATGCTCTGGTTTAATTACATATATATTTTTTTTTTACTTTAAATTGCAGGATACCTGTGCAGAATGTCCAAGTTTGTTACATAGGTATACATGTGCCATGCTGGAAATATTTATTTTTTTAAGTGTAATTTTGCCAAATAATAAAAACAGAAGGAAATTGTGGTTAGAGGGAGGAGTTTAAAGAGAGGTTATAGAGTAGAAGATTTGATACTGGCGAAGTTAAGGTGCAGTAAGCAGTTCGGGAGAAATGCAGTTCATTATTGGTGCCTGAGGTCTGCATGTTACCTCTTAACAATTTCTGCCCCTCAGATGGAAACTCTTGAGTTTAATTTCTCATAAAGGTCATATGCCTATGTATTAAAGCTACTGATTTCCTTGGAACTTTTTTCTTTAATAGTTTACATGTAGTAGTACTTGAAATCTAGGATTATTAACTAATATGGGCATTGTAGTTAACGGCGGTTGATGGGTTCTAATTTTGGATGGCATCCAGGGAAGGGAAAGTTATTTCCAGAAAACCTGTTCCCCTCGCTGGACCAAACAACTCCTTGTAGTGGACTCATCACATTTGAAGTAATCCCACCACCTATCCGGTGGGGGAGCCATCCAAGTGAGAAGCCTCCAATAAGTGGTTCTTGGTAGACATTCATGATTTCTCCACTTTGTTCTTTAGGATATTTTAGATGTTGATTTTTGTTTTATTTTAACTCATGCCTTTAAAGGAATTCCCCAAAGAACGTTTATAGCTAACTTGGAATGTGTAACCTCAGCTCTGGGAGAGGATTTTTTCTGAACGACTATTATCTGAAGTCTGTTGTTGCTTTAGGGTCACGGCCTGCTTGTGTGTGTCTGTCACCACGTCACTGTGGTCCTGTGCCAAGTGCCCTCAGGGGACTTGAATCTTTCCAGCAGACCGCGTTTGAGGTAGTAAGTCACTGTGCAGTGTAGCCCACACTGAGGATGAATGTACGTGCACTGTCACTTTGCTCTGGGTGGGAGTAGGTTATTTTATTGACTTGTTTTCTCTGTGTTTGTTCCTACAGCCCTTTTCATATGTTGCTCCATCTCCCTTTCCCTTCTTGGTGCTTACACATCTCAGACCCTTTGGCCAAGCCCTTGCCAATGACAGTATTTTGGTTCTCAGTTCTCACTGTTCCCTCTGGTCGTGGAGCCTTTGAATACAATGCACGTAGCTATGGAGTGGGGTTTAGCTGGAAAAGGTGACCTTCCAACTTCACGTCAACTTCTGGCTCCTCAAGCAGTAGGCTGGTAATAAGGCAGGGAAGTGTTTTCCCATTTCTCACTGAGTAGATTGTGAATATTTCCATATGGATTTTCTATGGTGAATGTTACTCGGATTCTTGGTTTTAAAATAAAAATTCTGAATGTACACAACATCACGGGCTTATTATTTACTATTTGTCCTGCCTGTAACAACAAAATCCACTTTAAACCCTGAGCTGGCTATTTAGTACCTTCTGGGACCTTGAGACTTGTATGGATCTCGGCTCACCGCAACCTCCGCCTCCTGGGTTCAGGCAATTCTCCTGCCTCAGCCTCCTGAGTAGCTGGGATTACAGGCACGTGCCACCATGCCCAGCTGATTTTTTGTATTTTTAGTAGAGACGGGGTTTCACCATGTTGACCAGGATGATTTCGATCTCTTGACCTCGTGATCCACCTGCCTTGGCCTCCCAAAGTGCTGGGATTACAGGCGTGAGCCACCGCGCCCGGCCTTTTTTTTTTTTTTTTTTTTTTGAGACTGAGTCTTGCTCTGTCACTCAGGCTAGAGTGCAGTCGTGGGATCTTGGCTCACTGCAGCCTCTGCCCCCTCCGGGTTCCAGCAATTCTGCCTCAGCCTCCTGGGTAGCTGGGATTACAGGCTCATGCCACTGTGCCCGACTAATTTTTGTATTTTTAATACAGACAGGGTTTCACCATGTTGGCCAGGCTGGTCTCAAACTCCTGACCTCAGATGATCCATCTGCTTCAGCCTCCCAAAGTCCTGAGATTACAGGTGTGAGCCACCGTGCCCGGCCGCATTGCTTTTCATACTTGATAAATTATTTTGCTTTATTTCCCCAGTAAGAACTAGTTGTTTTTTTTTGTTTGTTTTTCTCTTGTGTTCTTTTCTACTTTGTGCTCCAGTTTTTTGTTTGTTTTGAGATGAAGTTTCACTCTTGTTGCCCAGGCTGGAGTGGAATGGTGTGATCTCCGCTCACTGCAACCTCAGCCTCCCAGGTTCAAGTGATTCTCCTGACTCAGCCTCCCAGCTAGCTGGGACTACAGGCATGCAACACCACGCCCAGCTAATTTTTGTAATTTTAGTAGAAACAGGGTTTCACCCTGTTGCCCAGGCTGATCTCAAACAGGCAGAGGTTACAGTGAACGGAGATCACACCATTGCGCTCCAGCCTGGGTAACAGAGTGAAACTCTGTCTCAGAAAAAAAAAGCGGGGAAGGGAATGAAGTACTGACCCGTAGATGAACCTTGAAAATGTTATGTTAAGTGTATAAAGCTACTCACAAAAGATCACATTGTATTATCATTTTTAAATAAAATGTCCAGAATAGGTAAACCTAGAGACACAGAAGGTACATTTGTGGTTGTTTATGGCTGGGGGAATGGAGAGAGGGTCCAGTTTTTTTGTTTTGTTTTGTTTTGTTTTGAGATGGGGTCTAGTTCTGACACCGAGGCTGGAATGTAGTGGCACAATCTCAGCTAACAGCAACCTCCAACTCCCAGGTTCAAGCGATTCCCCTGCCTCAGCCTCTGTAGTAGCTAAGACCACAGGCACATGCCACCATACCCAGCCAATTTTTGTGTTTGTAGTAGAGACAAAGTTTCACTGTGTTTGCTAGGCTGGTCTCGAACTCCTGACCTCAAGTGATCCACCTGCCTTGTCCTCCCAAAGTGCAGGGATTACAGGTATGAGCCCACACGCCCAACCAAGATGTCTTATATTTTTAATACATTGCTAGATATGATATTGTAATAATTTGTTTGCCTCTATATGAGTTAATAAAATTGGTCTACCAGAGACCCTGTCTCAAAAAACAGTTAAAAATAGAAATCTTGAGGCTGGAAAAGCCTCA
>NW_022439696.1:3230-8692 GCF_009761245.1 Sapajus apella
CCCAGGCTGGAGTGCAGTGGCGCGATCTCGGCTCACCGCAACCTCCGCCTCCTGGGTTCAGGCAATTCTCCTGCCTCAGCCTCCCGAGTAGCTGGGATTACAGGCATGCGCCACCATGCCCAGCTGATTTTTTGTATTTTTAGTAGAGACGGGGTTTCACCATGTTGACCAGGATGGTCTCGATCTCTTGACCTCGTGATCCACCCGCCTGGGCCTCCCAAAGTGCTGGGATTACAGGCGTGAGCCACCGCGCCCGGCCTTTCTTTTCATCTCAAACTTTTTTCTACTCTTTTAAAGGTAGTTGGTTGTTGGTGTGTGACTGTAATTTCAGCTACTTGAAAGGTTTAGGTGGGATGATCACTTGAGTTTAGAATTCAAGTCCAGCCTTGGCAAAATACGTAGCAACATCCCATCTCTGTTATTTTTTGTTGTTTTGTTTTGTTTTTTTGATATGGCGTCTCGCTCTGTTGCTTAGGCTGAAGTGCAGTGGCGATATCTCGGCTCACTACAGCCTCTGCCTCCTGGGGTCAAGCAATTCCCCTGCCTCAGCCTCCTGAGTAGCTGGGATTACAGGTGAGAGACACCATACCTGGCTAATTTTTGTATTTTTAGTAGAGATGGGACACCATGTTGGTCAGGCTGATCCTCAAACTCCTGATCTCGTGATCCACCCGCCTTGGCCTCCCAAAGCGCTGGGATTACGTGCTGGGATTACACACTGGGATTACAGGCGTGAGCCACCGATTCCCGCCCTAAGGAATTGTTAATCTTTCCTTTCTTTTTGAGACAGAGTTTTGCTCTATTTGCCCAGGCTGGAGTGCAATGCTCACTGCAACCTCCACCTCCCCGGTTCAAGCAGTTCTCCTGCCTCAGCCTCCCAAGTTGCTGGGACTACAGGCACACACCACCATGCCTGGCTAATTTTTGTATTTTTAGTAGAGATGGGGTTTCACCACGTTGGCCAGGGTGGTCTTGAACTCCTGACCTCCACTGATCCACCCGCCTCAGCCTCCCAAAGTGCTTGGATTACCAGCATGAGCCACTGCACCCAGCCTGTTTATCCATTTATTGGTGGATGGATGAGTTGTTTCCAATTATTGTGAAGAATTCTTTAGTGAACACTTTTGTGTGGTCATATGTGTATTAGAGTTCTCTAGAGGGACAGAACTAGATAAAGGGGAGGTTTTTTTTAAATTTATTTTTATTTTTAAATTATTATTTTTTGAGACGGAGTCTGGCTGTGTCACCCAGGCTGGAGTACAGTGCAACTCTCCACCTTCACGGGTTGAATAGATTTTCCCGCCTCAGCCTCCGGAATAGCTGGGATCCTGGCTTAATTTTTTGTAGTTTTAGTAGAGATGGGGCTTCACCATGTTAGCCAGGATGGTCTTGATCCCTTGACCCCGTAATCTGTCCGCCTGGGCCTCCCAAAGTGCTGGGATTACAGGCGTGAGCCACCGCGCCTGGGTTAAAGGGTTTTTTGTTGTTTTTGTTGTTGTTGTTTAAAGACGGGGTTTCACCATGTTGGTCAGGTTGATCTTGAACTCCCAACCTCAGGTGATCCGCCCGCCTTGGCCTCCAAAGTGCTTGGATTACAGGCGTGAGCCACCACGCCGGCCTTGGGGTGTTTAATTAAGGAGTGTTGACTCGCAGGATCACAGGGTAAGGTCCCACAACAGGCCGTCTGCAAGCTGAGGAGCAAAGAAGCCAGTCTGAGTCCCAAAGCTAAAGAACTTGGATTCCGCTTTCCACCTCGGACCCGGCAGAACGGCTCCCCAAAGAAGGGCGGCGAGAACAAAAATCGGTTCTGCCATCAACGAAGTGGTGACCCGAGAATACACCATCAGCATTCATAGGGGCATCCATGGAGCGGGCCTCAAGAAGCGTGCCCCTCAGGCCCCTCGGGCACTCAAAGAGATTCGGAAATTTGCCATGAAGGAGATGGGAACTGCGAATGTGCGCACTGATAGCAGGCCCAACAAAGCTGTCTGGGCCAAAGGAATAAGGAACGTCCCATGCCGAATCCGTGTGCGGTTGTCCAGAAAAGGTAATGAAGATTCGCCAAATAAACTCTATACTCTGTACTTTGGTTACCTGTATACCAGTTACCACTTTCAAAAATCTACGGACAGTCAATGTGGATGAGAATTAATCTCTAATTAGTCAAATACATCAAATAAAATTATAAATTTCCTTAAAAAAAAAAAAATGAACTTGGATTCCAATGTTCCAGGGCTGGAAGCATCCAGCATGGGAGAAAGTCTAGTCTTCACATTCTTCTGTCTGCTTTTATTTTTTATTTATTTATTTTTATTTTTATTTATTTATTTATTTATTTTTGAGACGGAGTTTCACTCATGTTACCCAGGCTGGAGTGCAATGGCGCGATCTCCGCTCACCGCAACCTCCGCCCCCTGAGTTCAGGCAATTCTCCTGCCTCAGCCTCCTGAGTAGCTGGGATTACAGGCACGCACCACCATGCCCAGCTAATTTTTTGTATTTTTAGTAGAGGCGGGGTTTCACCATGTTGACCGAGATGGTCTCGATCTCTTGACCTTGTGATCCACCCACCTCGGCCTCCCAAAGTGCTGGGATTATAGGCGTGAGCCACTGCACCCGGCCTATTTTTATTTTTTTTGAGACAGAGTTTCGTCTTGTTGCTTAGGCTGGAGTACAATGGCACAATCTTGTGTTCACGGCAACCTCTGCCTCCAGGGTTCAAGAGATTCTCCTGCCTCAGCCTGCCGAGTAGCTGGGATTATAGGCATTGCCACCACGCCCAGCTAATTTTATATTTTTAGTAGAGACAGGTTTTCACCGTGTTGGTCAGGCTGGTCTCAAACTCCGGACCTCAGGTGATCCGCCTGCCTCAGCCTCCCAAAGTGCAGGGATTACAGGCTCAGCCACCGTGCCCAACTCTTATTTTATTTTTTGAGACAGAGCCTCAGCTCTGATGCCCAGGCTGGAGTGACATGATCTCCACTCACTGCAACCTCCACCTCCCAGGTTCAAACCATTCTACGGAACAGCTGGGACTACAGGCATACGCCACCACATCAGGCTAATTTTTATATTTCTAGTAGAGACGGGGTTTCACCATGTTGGCCAGGCTGCTCTTGAACTCCTGACCTCAGGTGATCTGCCCAACTCAGCCTCTCAAAATGCTGGGATTACAGGCATGAGCCGTACCTGGCCCTTTCTCTTTTTCTTTCTTTTCTCTCTGTCTCTCTCTCTCTTTCTTTTTTTCAGAGACCGTGTCTCACTATGTTTCCCAGGCTGGGCTCAAACTCCTGTGCCCAAGTGATTCTCCTGCCTCAGCCTCTCAGGTAGCTGGGATTACAAATGCAAACCTCCATACCTGGTTCAGTATTTGACCTTTTGATTTTAATCAAAATATAGGTGGGGGCCAGGCACAGTGGCTCACGCCTGGGATATCCAGCACTCTAGGAGGCCAAGGCAGGTAGATTGCTTGAGGCCAGGAGTTCGAGACCAGCCTGTCCAACATGATAAAACCCCGTCTCTACTAAAAATACAAAAATTAGCTGGGTGTGGTGGCATGTGCCTGTAATCCCAGCTTCTTGAGAGGCTTAGGCATGAGAATTGCTTGAACCCAGGAGGCAGAGGTTGCAGAGAGCCAAGATCACAACATTGCACTCCTGCCTGGGTGACAAGGCAAGACTGTATCTCAAAAAAAAAAAAAAAAAAAGTGGGTAGGAGTGAAATGATATCTCATTATGGTTTTGATTTGTATTTCCTTGATGGCTAATGATGTTGAACCTATTGTCATGTGCTTATTGGCCACTCTGGTGAAATGTCTATTCAGGCTCTTCCCTGTTGTAGTTGGATTGTTGGGTTGAGTTATTTATTTATTTATTATTATTATTATTATTAATTTTTTTTTTTTGAGACAGAATTTCACTCTTGTTACCCAGGCTGGAGTGCAATGGCGCGATCTCGGCTCACCGCAACCTCCGCCTCCCGGGTTCAGGCAATTCTCCTGCCTCAGCCTCCTGAGTAGCTGGGACTACAGGTACGCACCACCATGCCCAGCTAATTTTTTGTAGTTTTAGTAGAGATGAGGTTTCACCATGTTGACCAGGATGGTCTCGATCTCTTGACCTCGTGATCCACCCGCCTCGGCCTCCCAAAGTGCTGGGATTACAAGCTTGAGCCACTGCGCCCGGCCCTAGTCAAATTTGTAACATAAAAAAATTGGAAGATCTGGCCGGGCGCAGTGGCTCACGCCTGTAATCCCAGTACTTTGGGAGGCTGAGGTGGGCAGATCACCTAAGGTCAGGAGTTCGAGACCAACCTGGCCAACATGGAAAAAACCCCATCTCTATATTTAAAAAAAAAAAAAAAAGGTTGGAAGATCTGTTTCACAACAGTGTGAATATTTAACACTACTGAACTGTACCCGTTAAAATGGTAGGCTGGGTGCGGTGGCTCATACCTGTAACCCCAGCACTTTGGGAGGCTGAGGCGGGCAGATCACTTGAGGTCCAGAGTTTGAGACCAGCTGGCTGACATGGTGAAGACCCCATCTCTACTAAAAATACAAAATTAGCTGGTGTGATGGCGGGTGCCTGTAATCCCAGCTACTCAGGATACTGAGGCAGGAGAATCACTTGAACCCAGGAGCTGGAGGTTGCGGTGAGTTGGGTTTGTGCCACTGCACTCCAGCCTGGGTGACAGGGCAAGACTCTGTCTCAAAAAAATAAAAATAAAAAATTTTATGGAATCAAATGTATCTATTTTTTGTTTAACTTTAACTTTTTGTTTTTGAGACAGAGTCTTGCTCTGTTGCCAGGCACCAGGCTGGAGTGCAGTGGGCCTAATCTCTGTTCACTGCAACCTCCCCTCCTGGATTCAAGCGATTCTCCTGCCTCAGCCTCCTGAGAAGCTGGGATTACAGGCATGCACCACAACGCCCAGCTAATTTTTGTATATTTAGTAGAGATGAGGTTTCACCATACTGCCAGGCTGGTCTTGAACTCCTGACCTCAGGCAATCCTCCCACTTTGTCCTCCCAAAGTGCTGGGATTACACGCATAAGCCACTGTGCCCAGCCCACTTTAACTTTAGATTCAGTCATATGAGTTGAATTGACCAACAGAATAAGGAATATCAGTTGTGAGCCTAGCTCTTAAGAATACTTGCCTCTTGCCGGGCGCGGTGGCTCAAGCCTGTAATCCCAGCACTTTGGGAGGCCGAGGCGGGTGGATCACGAGGTCAAGAGATCGAGACCATCCTGGTCAACATGGTGAAACCCCGTCTCTACCAAAAATACAAAAAATTAGCTGGGCATGGTGGCGCGTGCCTGTAGTCCCAGCTACTCAGGAGGCTGAGGCAGGAGAATTGCCTGAACCCAGGAGACGGAGGTTGCGGTGAGCCGAGATCGCGCCATTGCACTCCAGCCTGGGTAACAAGAGCGAAACTCCGTCTCAAAAAAAAAAAAAAGA
>NW_022439697.1:0-8109 GCF_009761245.1 Sapajus apella
AAAAAGGCTAAATTGTAAATTTTATATATTTTACCACAATAAAAAAAGTAAATATAGTTATTGTAATATCAAAACAGCGGCAACATTCTAGATCCCAGCTTCAGGGCTGGTTAAATAAATTCTGGCGCCTCCCTACAATGGGCACTACACAGCCCTGTATGGGACGTGAGTCTCTGTTGATCTGAAAGGCATTAGGATTTGACGGTGAAGAATAAATAAGAGCCTACAAAATCCATGTCCAGGACAATTCCATTCAGGTAAAAAAAATAAAAATAAACAAAAGAAAAACTTGTGAATTGGCCAGTCATAACTTACTCGGCTGCTTTTTCTCATGAACTGTGATACAGAAACTCATTGGAGTCCGGGCGCGGGGGCTCACGACTGTAATCCCAGCACTTTGGGAGGCCGGGGCGGGCAGATCACTTGAGGTCAGGAGTTCGAGACCAGCCAGGCCAACATGGTGAAAGCCTGTCTCTACTAAAAATACAAAAAAAATTAGCCAGCCATGGTGGTGCCTGTAATCCCAGCTACTTGGGCAGCTGAGGCCAGAGAATCCCTTGAACCCAGTAGGTAGAGGTTGCAGGGAGCCAAGATTGCACCACTGCACTCCAGCCTGCATGACAAGAGCAAAACTCCATCTCGGAAAAAAAAAAGAAAAAAGCTCATCTGAGATCATTTTTAGGCCCTTCCAGAGGGCATCCCACCAGTTTAAATGTATGTCCTTCTTTTTTTGACAAAAGTAATTTCCAGCCTGACAGAATAGGAGGTGACAGGCTGGGCACAGCGGCTCAGACCTGTAATTCCAACAGTTTGGGAGGCCAAGGTGAGAGGATTGTTTGAGCCCAGGAGTTTGAGACCAGCCTGGGCAACATAGTGAGACCCCCATCTCTAAAAAAAAAAAAAAAAAATTAGGCGGGCATGGTGTGGTGTGCCTGCAGTCCCAGCTACTCGGGAGGTTGAGGCAGGATGATTGCTGAGCCACGGAGGTCAAGGCTATAAAGTGAGCTGTGATTGCATCACTGCACTCCAGCCTCAGTGACAGAGCAAGGCCCTGACTCAAAAAAAAAAAAAGAGAGAGAGAGGAGAAGGTAAAAAATAAATAAATAAAAATTTTAGGCCGGGCGCGGTGGCTCACGCCTGTAATCCCAGCACTTTGGGAGGCTGAGGCGGGCGGATCACGAAGTCAAGAGATCGAGACCGTCCTGGTCAGCATGGTGAAACCCCGTCTCTACTAAAAATAAAAAAAGAGAGAGAGAGAGAGAGAATAGAAGGTCACAGGAAGTCACTCAGGAATCACTCATCACTCTCCAGAAATCTCCAGGGAGTTGTCTTTTATGTGATGAATCAATAAGGATATTTGAATGCAAGTAACAGCATAACTAACAGCAGCTAAACCAGGACGTTCATTCATTCTCTTGCTCTGCAAGTCGGTAAGTGGGCAGTTTCGGGCTTGATTAACTCAGTGCCACAATGACATCATTAAAAACTCACTGTTTTCCTTTTGTGTTTTGAAATCTTTACAGTGTTGGCCTTTGATTACTTAACTAATTGCTGTAAAACAAATCCCCCCCCCCAGTAGTCATTCACCTCTTGCATTGTTCAGTGGTCAGGAATTTGGGAGCAGCTGAGATGGGGGACTGTGGCTCAGTGTCTCTTGTTGCTCAGGGGGACTATGGCTCAGGGTCTCTCTTCCAGCCCCAGTCAAGCCTTCAGGTGACTGCAGCCCTTTAGTCACCTGAAGGCTTGACTGGGGCTGGAAGCTTCATTCCTAGGGGCCTCACTCACATGGCTGGCAAGTTAGTGCTGCCTGTTGGGTCCTCTCCAGATGGGCCCCTCCACAGGACTGCTTGAGCATCCTCACAGTATGGTCGCTAGTTTCCTGCAGAGGGAACAATCCATTAGGGATCAAAGCAGAAACTGTAACATCTTTTTTTTTTTTTTTTTTTTTTGAGATAGAGTCTTTTTTTTTTTTTTTCTTTTTTTGAGACGGAGTCTCGCACTGTCACCCAGGCTGGAGTGCAATGGTGCAATCACTACAACCTCTGCCTCCCGGGCTCAAGTGATTCCTCTGCCTCAGCCTCCTGAGTAGCTGGGATTACATGTGCATACCTCCACACTCGGCTAGTTGTTATATTTTTAGTAGAGACGGGGTTTCATCATGTTGGCCAGGCTGGTCTTGAACTCCTGACCTCAGGCGATCCACCTGCCTCTGCCTCCCAAAGTGCTGGGATTACAGGCGTGAGCCACCACGCCGGTCCTGCACTTTTTCTGACCTGGCCTCCTAGGTGTGTACGCGACTGTATTCTATTGGCCACACAGGTCAGTCTGTACTCTGCGCTCCCATCTTTCTGCTGCCCCTCCGCATGGAAGGGCATGAATACCAGGAAGGGAAGCTCACGGGAGATCTTCTTTAAAAAAAAAAGAAAAAGAGAGATTTATGTATTTTACTTAAGCTTATTATTATTATTATTTGAGATGTCATTTTGCTCTGTTGCCCAGGCTGGAGTGCAGTGGTGTGATCTTGGCTCACTACAACCTCTGCCTCCCGGGTTGAAGTGGTTCTCCTCCCTCAGCCACCCAAGTAGCTGGGATTATAGGCACCCGCCACCACCCCCAACTAATTTTTGTATTTTTTCCCCACCCCCCTCTAATTTTTATATTTTTAATAGAGATGGGGTTTCACCATGTTGGCCAGGCTGGTCTTAAACTCCTGACCTCAGCTGATCCACCACCTCAGCCTCCCGCAGTGCAGGGATCACAGGCCTGAGCCACCACGCCTGGCTGGGAGATCTTCTTGCAGGCTGGCTACCACCGTCTCCATCTTGAGACTTGTCATCTCACATTTAAGAAGGGAGGAGATTCCTCCTGAAATGTGTTCGTGTGGATTTATTAGGGAGGAAAGTCTGCCCTAGAAATCCCACAGCGGCCGCTCCCTCACAGCCCACTGGCCAGGGTGAGTCACACTCCCGTGCCCCAGCTGCCGGAGAAGCTGGGAAGGTGGTTGCCAAGGGAGGCTGCCTCTGTCTCTGAGGAAGAAGGGGAAAGAAGGTGGCCACAGGCGTGGTGGCTCACACTTGTAATCCCAGCACTTTGGGAGGCCGAGGCAGGTGGGTCATGAGGTCAGGAGTTGGAGACCAGCCTGGCCAACGTGGTGAAACCCCGTCTCTACTACAAATACTAAAATTAGCCAGGCATGGTGGCAGTTGCCTGTAGTCCCAGCTACTCAGGAGGCTGAGGCAGGAGAATGACTCGAACCCAGGAGGTTGCGGTGAGCCGAGATCACACCACCGCACTCCCGCCTGGGCAACAAGAGCAAAACTCTGTCTCAAAAAAAAAAAAAAGAAAGTGCCCATGTGTGAGCAGACCGAGTCTTCGTGGATGGCTAGCCACCTCCCCGCCTTTATGCCCCCAGGGCTGAGATGAGCTTCTGGTGTGGATTCCCAAAGAGGAAGGGAAAACTTTAGATTCTGTATCTGGAAGGTGGCAGAGGCCACAGGCTGTCCTAACCCAGGCCTCCTGGAGCTGGGAGTCACCCTAGATGGTGGAAATGTGCAGGGACAAGAGCCTCAGAACCCTGAGAACAGCAAGTTTGACATCTCAAGCCTGGAACCCTCCCCGCTGAGGTTAGCGCGATTTCAAAAAGCATCATTACCAGCAAGTCCTGGGGCTGGTTACGACCGGGCTTCAATGGTGACACCATGTGGTCATGGGGGGAAATAGCAGCCATGAACTATGTCCCGCATGGTGTCAGCCCCCCAAGATCGCGCCGTTCCACTCCAGCCTGGGCAATAATAGTGAAACGTCATCTCAAAAAATAATAGGCCAGGCATGGTGGCTCATGCCTATAATCCCAGCACTTTGGGAGGCCAAGGAGGGTGGATCGCCTGAGGTCACAAGTTCAAGACCAGCCTGGCCAACATGGTGAAACTGTCTCTACTAAAAATACAAAATTTAACTGGGCTTGGTGGTGTATACCTGTAATCCCAGCTACTCAGGAGGCTGAGCCAGGAGGATTGTTTGAACCCAGGAGGCAGAGGTTGCAATGAGCCGAGATTGCACCATTGTACTCCAGCCTGGGTGACACAGCGAGACTCCGTCTCGAACAATAAATAAAATGAAATAAAAATCATGCTTTGAAACTAAACAAAATGTGCATATGATGTGTGCTATCCATACGGCTCCAGGGCTCAGGACCGCAGGTGCCACAGTGATGTGGCTGAATGCTTTCTCTCTAAGATCAGCAACAAGACAAGGCTGTCTGCTCCTACCACTTCTACCCCAGAAAGCTCAGGAATTTGTGCCCGTAAAGGCCCAGTCCCCTCTCCGCCTGGGCTCTCCTTATTTGACAGCAGTGTGGAAAATCCCACCTTTCCTTTAGCATCTAACAATACAGGGACCCACGGTGATTAGGGCCCTAGCTTTGGTGAGCAATGGGCCCGAACTAGCCGGGTGCGATGTCTCACGCCTGTAATCCAGTATTCTGGAAGGCCAAGGCAGGCGGATCACAACGTCAGAAGTTCGAGACCAGCCTGACCAACATGGTGAAGCCCCATCTCTACTAAAAATACAAAAATTAGCTAGGCATGGTGGCTCACACTGGTAATCCCAGCTACTCAGGAGACTGAGGCAGGAGAATTACTTGAACCCAGGAGGCGGAGGTTGCAGTGAGCCGAGATGGCACCACTGCACTGCATCCTGGGCAACAGAGCAAGACTCCATCTCAAAAAAAAAAAAAACGGGGTGGGGGGGGGCCAGAACAAGAAACAGAAATTGGAATGAGAGAGGCGGACAAACTGAAGGAAAAAGGGAAAAGAGAAGCAGGGAAAGAAAGGGAAAGAGGAAGTGGTCAGAGAGGGATGAAAAGGAGGAAGAGAATGCTCCAAACTCCTGCCACCCCCAGCTCCCTGAGCTTTCAACGCTCAGTCCATGGGCCTGTTGATGCCACCTCCTACAGGTGCAGACTTCATGCACCCCCTCCTCCAGGAAGTTGCCAGGCTTGGCGAAGCCTCTTGGCTTGGCTTATCTTTATTATGACGCTTACTGCTCAACATTAGGATTTTCTGTCTCCTCCACTGGTCAGCGAGCCTCTTGAGGGAAAGGACGCCTTTCCGCCTCCCTCCCCAGAGTCTGGCCCAGGCCTTGGCCACAGCAAAAAGACAAAACAGGTGTTCTGAATGAGTGAATAAATCCAGCGTCTCAGGCCATCAGCCTCACCAGCCTGGGAGTAATAGAAGGCTCTGAATTTCGGCAAAGGATGCTCTAGCCTACATCAGTAAAATAGCTAGAACTCTAACTCCATTTGAAAATGTGGGCCGGGCGTGGTGGCTCATGCCTGTAATCCTAGCACTTTGGGAGGCCAAGGCGGGCGGGTCACTTGAGCTCAGGAGTTCAAGACCAGCCTGACCAACGTGGTAAAACGCCGTCTCTACTAAAAATACGAAAACTACCCAGGTGCGGTGGTGTGTGCCTGTAATCCCAGCTGCTCAAGAGGCTGAGGTGGGAGAATTGCTTGAACCTAAGAGGTGGAAGTTGTCGTGAGCTGAGATCTCGAGGCATCGCACTCCAGCCTGGTGGCAGAGTGAGACCCCGTCTCAAAAAAAGAAAAGAAAAGAAAATCTTGCATGCGCGTGGAATAGCCTTTCAAAGGCATGGCCCCAGACGCTCTCTGTACGCAGCCATCTCTGTGCAGCATCGAGGGTCTGGCAGGGATCAGGACAGAAGTGTTCACACCCCTCTTCCTTTCCTTAGACTCGAGACCAAGGAGCAGAGGACAACCTGAGCGATGGGCCAGGGCCACAGCCACGTCACTCTGCTCCCCAGCACCAGAGGTTCGCACCCACCACGGCCCAGGCCCTCGCTCTCTCCTTACTCCTTGCGGGAATTCTTTTTTCCAGGAGCCCCCTAGACCCCTTATGGGAATAGACAGCATCTGTTTCCCGCACATACCTAACCGAAACTGAAGGCCACGGGAGGCACAACAGACTCCAGCCTGAATCCTCACGACCAACCAAAGACTTGGAGACCCAGGGGACACCCACAGGCTCTAGCTCAGCTCTGCCTCCCCATGCTCCCAGCTCCAGCTGTAATGCCATTTAACCAGAGAGAAGAGGGAGCCCCCGGGCCCCAGCTCCAGGTTAGAGTATCCCACCACCCAGCCACTGGAAAGAAGAGGCCCTCACAGCCAAGAGCAGGCCCCCAGGAGGTATCTGTCTCCATCTTGCCTATTCTCACGTGGGAGCAAAGGAGCAAGGACAGGTCTGTGCCCCCGGAGCAGGGAGCTTGAGCTAGCTGTCTATGGCTGCTTAGCAAATTACCCCTCATTTAGTGGTTTAAAACAATAGGAAGAATTCTAGGCCTGGCGCAGCGGATCACACCTGTAATCCCAACAATTTAGGAGGCCGAGGCAGGCAGATCACCTGAGGTCAGGAGTTTGAGACCAGCCTGACCAACATGGAGAAACCCCATCTCTACTAAAAATACAAAATTAGCCGGGCGTGGTGGTACATGCCTGCGATCTCAGCTACCTGGGATGCTGAGACAGGAGAACCATCTGAACCTGGGAGGCAGAGATTGCAGTGAGCTGAGATCACTCCATTGCACTCCAGCCTGGGCAACAAGAGCAAAACTCTGCCTTGCTCAGTCGCCCAGGTTGAAGTGCAGTGGCACGATCTTGGCTCACTGCAACCTCCGCCTCCTGGGTTCAAGGGATTCTTCTGCCTCAGCCTCCCAGTAGCTGGGATTACAGGTATCCGCCACCACACCCTGCTAATTCTTTTGAATTTTTAGTAGAGATGGGGTTTCACCATGTTGGCCAGGCTGGTCTCAAACCCCTAATCTCAAGTGATTCACCCACTTCGGCCTCCCAACGTGCTGGGATTACAGGTGTGAGCCACCACGCCCGGCAAGAATTCTATTATTATAAGAATGATATATCACAGGCCGGGCGCAGTGGCTCACACCTCTAGTCCCAGCACTTTGGGAGGCCAAGGCGGGCGGATCGCTTGAGGTCAGGAGTTTGAGACCAGCCTGGCCAACGTGGTGAAACTCTGTCTTTACTAAAAATACAAAAAATCAGCCAGGCGTCGTGGTGGGTGCCTGTAATCCCAGCTACCCAGAAGACTGAAGCAGAAGAATCACTGGAACCTGGGGAGGCAGAGGCTGCAGTGAGCTGATATCATGCCATTGCACTCCAGCCTGTGCGAAAGAGCAAGACTTTATCTCAAAAAACAAAAAGAGACAAAAAAGAATAATACACTATGATCAAGTAGGATCGATTTCTGGAACGGTATGCCAGCTTGGTTTAATATCTGAAAATCAACAAATGCAGTATATCACATCAATAAAACAGAAAACAAGCTGGGCCTTGGTAGCGCACCTGTGGTTCCAGCTTCTCAGGAGGCTGAGACAGGAGGATCGCTTGTGCCCAGGAGGCGGAGGTTGCAGCCAGCCACGATTGCATCAGGGCACTGCAGGCTTCGTGACAGAGCGAGACTGTATCAAAAAGAAAAAAGAAAGAAAAAAAAATCACACGATCATTCAATAGACGCAGAAAAAGCATTTGACAAAATCCAACATGCTTTTATGAGAAAACAGTCAAACTAGGACTAGAAAGGAACATCCTCAATCTGATACAGGGCATCTATAAAAAACCACAGCCAGCATCGGACTCAAGGAGGAGAGACTGACACCTTCTCTCTAAGATCACGAACAAGACGAGGATGTCTGCTCCCACCCCTTCTATTCAACATTCTACTGGAGGCTCCAGCCAGGGCAATTAGGACAGAAAAAGAAAGAAAAGAGTACCCAATTGGAAAAGGAAGAAGCAAATATAATCCTGTAGATAGCAAAGCCTGAGAATCCACTAAAAGACTATTGGAACTAATTAGTGCATTCAGCAAGGTTGCAAATGCAAGATTGATGCACAAAGATAAATAATATATACTTTTTTTTTATTATTTGTGATGGACTTTTGCTCTTGTTATGCAGGCTGGAGAGCAATGGCACACCCAGGCCTCCCAAAGTTCTGGGGTTTTATAGGCATGAGACACTGCTCGTGCCTTGTTTTTTTTTTTTTTTTTTGAGACAGAGTTTTGCTCTGTCACCCAGGCT
>NW_022439697.1:8209-8692 GCF_009761245.1 Sapajus apella
TTTCACCATGTTGGCCAGGCTGGTCTCAAACTCCTGACCTCAGGTGATCCTGCCTGCTCTGCCTCAAGGGCCTCTTTGTAGTAAATTTTGAAGATGGGAAGTGTGAGTTCTACTTTGTTCTTTTTAAGAATTGTTTTGGTTTTTCAGGACCCCTTGCAATTCCAGAATTTTAGAAGGATCTTGTCAATTTCTCCCACTCAGCTGAGGCTCTGACAGGGGATTCCACTGAATCTGTAGGTTGGTTCTGGGAGTATTGCCAACTGAACAACGTTAAGTCTTCTGATCCTCAAACATGAGATGTTTTCCCATTTATTTAGATCTTCTTTCTATTTTATTTTATTTTATTTTTGAGACAGAGTTTTGCTCTGTCACCCAGGCTGGAGTGCAATGGTGCAATCTCAGTTTATGGCAACTTCTGCCTCCCAGGTTCAAGTGATTCTCCTGCCTCAGCCTCCCGAGTAGCTGGGATTACAGGCACATGCC
>NW_022439698.1:0-8692 GCF_009761245.1 Sapajus apella
TATAATTTTTAAGACTCAAGCCTTCTGGCTCATCTATTAATGTCAAGCTTGTTAATAAAAAGTGCCTACTTTATCATCACAGCCTTGTATAACTAGAAATGAATCACTGATCCTGGCTCATTATGCAGCAGAAATTGAGTCAAAAACTTCCTCTATGTCACATAGCTGATTAATGTCAGAGACAGAACCAGAATCCAGGTATCTGGTCTTAAAGGAATATGATACAGTGCCTAAGTGCATAGACTCTGAAACCATCTTGCCAGGTCTGAATCCTGGCACTTCCCCTTACTAACTATGTGTGATCTTGGCTAAGTTTTTAAACCAGAGATAATAATAATACCTACCTCATAGAATTTTTGAGGAGAACTACATGAGTCTCATATATGTAAAGTTCTTAAAGTAGCCTCTAGAACATAGTCAGTGCTACATATGTATGTAAGCTATTTATCATTGTTAGTAGTAGTAGCAGTAGTAACAGCAGCAGAAGTACACATTCTCATAGACTCTATGAAGAAATTAAAAAGATAAAAGTTGGAGAATCTAGAAGCCTACTAGAGTCTAATATTAAATTCATTTTAGCAAGATAATTATATTTCCAGGTCTGGCCTAAAAGCAAGATTAACTCAGAATATTTTGGATTTATTCTTGGTAGACCCTGACAGCTTTTGAGTTCTCCCTATGTAGAGGTTTTCAGTATACCTAGAATGACTCTGGGAAATGAGGGTTTGAACCGTGGAGGATTGACCTGCTTTGCTCAGTCACGTAAGATGAAGAGGCTCTAGGAGGCTTATGTGTGCCAAAGCTGTGCAAGATTAGATACATATAGAATTGGCTGATTTAAGGTACAGATAATAGAAAAAAGGGGCCCAATCAGAAGGCATTTGTAACTAGGAAAGCAGCCATTTGCTAACTGGCTTCCACTTCCTTTGGGTCTATTCACTGCTATTGTGCATGACCACACACGACCATGCTTACATTGTCCTGCTCTATCTCCCATTGTTTTCTACAAATTCCTCATTATTACACTTCCTTTTTCCTCTGTCATGTTAGCATCACAACTTTAGTATTCATCTAAAGTAGATAATAGCTTATCATACTTTCAAATGAAGGAAGTATATTTATATTCGAGTGGTTTACTGACTATTGTAGTAATACCTACTTTCATAACAGAATGAAAAACTGCCTTTACCTATGAGAGTTTAATGTGAACCTTCCAGATTTAGTAATAGGAATGAACTCAGCAACATCATTAAGGCCACTGTCATGCTGAGACTCTAAGGTAGTTGTGATAATGACTGACATCACTTAAAGGAAAAATTAAAGAAGTTACTAGACTTTTTGGAATTTTGTAAACTTTCTATACCTAGATATGGTTTCTTGGTATAAGACTTTTAAATAAGCTTTTAAACATCAGAGGAATTTTTAAAAATCTTTAAGACCATTTCAAAATTCCAATAAACTATACTGACATGTTATTTTAGAAAAATTCTGTTCCAAACACTGTTCCATGTGCTATCTTGCATTAGATGCCAGTTACCTCTGTATAAGATCCATCCCTACAGTTTTGGACAATATATTGTCCAGGTTTTTAATTGAGAGATCCATGAATGATCCAAGGTATGTGATGACAGCACCAAAGTATAAATTTAATACATGAAAATTGCCAGTAGTCTGCAAAACCCCTTTTTTTTCTTTGCAAGGAACATTTTTCAACGTTGTAAAAATTCAGATAGGAAGAGACAGCAATTGCTTTATATGGGTGGCAAAGTTGACAAACTTTTTACCAAAATAAAACTTATTACTTTGTTAGACAAAAGGTTTCCAGGCCCATATATTGCTTTATTCTTTTCAAACTACTTTCCATAGTCTGAAAAGCAATCAAATACATCTGTTTCTGGTGCAGTGTGCTAATTTTCTTGTGGCATGATTCTGTAAGGAAATCTTCAGGAGATTAAATTTAGTCTCGCCACACTCTACTAGACTTAGATGGGGTCAAATTAATTTATTTTTGTAGCTACAGAACAGCACATCCATTTAATTCCTTAATTCTAAGTTTAGCTTAATTTGTTAATTGCAGTTATTCAATTTTATCTTTCATTTTGGTACCAGAAAAGCACTACCTCATTAGTGCATGTTTATTTGTCCTTTCTCACCCCTGTTCATATGGGTAACAGTCTGTCCTGTGACATCCTTACTGTATTGTACTAGATACTCCCTTCCCCTGTATAACTTGAAAGCTAGGATTTCTCAGAGTTTTCGCATTTCATGATTGACCTTCCTTTAGAATCTTGAAAAAAAGGCATATTAGGGAAGCAGAAGAATAATTATTACTATTATTGAGAAGCTTTATATTATTGTGGTTAAAAAAGCATGGACTCAAAGCCATTCTTTTTGGGGTTTGAATCCTGTCCCTTCTATTTACCGGCTGTGAGAAGTTTGGCAAGTTACTTAACTTCTTCAGGTCTCACTTTATTCATCTGTAAAATGGGGATGACTTCATAGGTGATTAAAAGAGTTGATATTAGAGAGAGGAGAGCCAAGATGGCTGAACAAGAACAGCCCTGGAGTGCAGTTCCCAGCGAGAAAAACACAGAGGATGAGTGATGGCTGCATTTCCAAACAAGTTTATACTGCCCACAGACCAGAAGATTCCCAGGCTGAAAAGCTCCACGAGTTTCCAGCACAGCTGTTTCAGCTGGTGCTCTGGGTCTCTGCACAAAGACTCGTACAAATCTGAGTAGCCATTTCAACAGGTGCCTGGAATGCCTGGGATACAGAGCCACCTATTCAACTGAAAAAAACAGTGGGGGCTGAAACAGGGAGACAGGTGATCTGGACCAGTGGGTCCCACCCTCGACAAAGACGAACAGTCTGAAACGCTCTGGATTGAGAGTTTCACAGCAAGCGCAGCTGGACCCGAGACAGTCCAGCTTGGTGGGGGAAAGAGTGTCAGCCATTACTGAGGCAGTCTGACACTACTGAGGCAGTCTAGCACTACCGAGGCAGTCAGTCATTACTGAGGTGATCCGCCATTACCGAGGCAATCCGTCTTTACTGAAGCAGAACACCATTACTGAGGCAACAGGAAGTTCACACAGCAGCTGGGCAGAGCCCACAGCAGCTCAGTAACGCCTCTGCTGGCAGACTGTGGCTAAACTACCAACTTGCTGGGTGGAGCATCTCTGAAAAAGGCAGCAGCACATCAGGAACTTATAAATAAAGCCCCGCCTTCCCAGGACAGAGTACCTGGGGGAAAAGGCATGTATGAGTTCCGCTGCAGCAGACTTAAACATACCTGCCCAGAAGCTCTGAATGGAAGAACAGAGCTCCCAGCTCAGCACTTCAGCTCCTATAAGGGACAAACTGTCTCCTCAAGCAGCTCCCTGATCCCCATATATCGAAAGAGACACCTCATAAAGGAGACCTCAGGCTGACATCTGGTGAGTACCCTTCTGGAATGAAGATAACCAAATAAGAAACTAGCAGCAACCTTTACTGTGCTGCAGCCCCTGTGTGTGATATCCAGGCAAGCAGGGTCTGGAGTGGATTGATAGCAGGCCTACAGCAGAATGGCCTGACTGTTAGAAGGAAAACTAAAAAACAGAAAGAAATAACTTCAACATCCACAAAAAGGATGTCCACTCAGAGACACCATCCAAAAGTCACCAACTACAAAGACCACAGGTAGATAAATCCACAAAGATGGGAAAAAACCAGCGCAAAAAGGATGAAAATACCAAAACCCGGAACGCCTCTCCTCCTCCAAGGGATCACAACTCCACACCAGGAAGGGAACAAAGCTGGATGGAGAATGAGTCTGATGAATTGGCAGAAATAGGCTTCAGAAGGTGCATAATAACAAACTTCTCTGAGCCAAAAGGACATGTTCTAACCCAATGCAAAGAAACTAAGAACTTTGAAAAAAGATTAGATGAAATGCTAATGAGAATAAACAGCTTAGAGAAGAATATAAATGACCCGATGGATCTGAAAAACACAAGAGAACTTCACAAAGCATACACAAGTTTCAATAGCCGAATCAACCAAGCAGAAGACGGGATATCAGAGATTGAAGATTAACTCAATGAAATAAACAAAGGCAAGATTAGAGAAAAAAGAGTGAAAATAAATGAACAAAACCTCCAAGAAATATGGGATTATGTGAAAAGACCTAACCTAACACTTTAATAGGTGTACCTGAATGAGACAGAGAGAATGAATCCAAGCTGGAAAACACTCTTTAGGATATTCTCCAAGAGGACTTTCCCAACCTAGCAAGGCAGGCCAACATTCAAGTCCAGGAAATACAGAGAACACCATAAAGATATTCCTCAAGAAAAGCAACCGCAAGGCATTTAATCGTCAGATTCACCAGGGTTGAAATGAAGGGAAAAATGCTAAGGGAAGCCAGAGAGAAAGGTCAGGTTACACACAAAGGGAAGTCCATCAGATTCACAGCAGATCTCTCGGCAGAAACCCTACAAGCCAGAAGAGAGTGGGGGCCAATATTCAACATCCTTAAAGAAAAGATCTTTCAACCTAGAATTTCATATACAGCCAAACTAAGCTTCATAAGTGAAAGAGAAATAAAATAAAATCCTTTAAGAACAAGCAATTGCTCAGCGATTTCATCACCACCAGGCCTGCCTTACAAGAGCTCCTGAAAGAAGCACTAAACATAGAAAGGAAGAATCAAGACCAGCCACTCCAAAAACATACCAAATGGTAAAGAGCATCAACACAATGAAGAAACTGCATCAACTAATGGGCAAAACAACCAGCTAACATCAAAATGGCAGGATCAAATTCACATATAACAATATTAACCTTAACTGTAAATGGGCTAAATAATCCAATCAAAGACACAGACTGACAAATTGGATAAAATGAAAAAACCCATTGGTGTGCTGTATTCAGGAAATGCATCTCACATGCAAGGACAGACATAGGCTTAAAATAGAAGGATGGAGAAAAATTTACCAAGCAAATGGAGAGCAACAAAAAGCAGGAGTTACAATCCTATTCTCTGACAAAATAGACATTAAAGCAACAAAGATCAAAAGAGACAAGGGCATTACATAATGGTAAAAAGATGAATGCAAAAAGAAGAGCTAACTATCCTAAATATATACACACTCAATACAGGAGCACCCAGATACATAAAGCAAGTTCTTAATGACCTGCAAAGAGACTTAGACTCCCACACAATAATAGTGGGAGACTTTAACACTCCACTGTCAATATTAAATCAATGAGACAGAAAATTAACAAGGATATCCAGGACTTGAACTCAGATCTGGACCAAGCAAACCTAATAGACATCTACAGAACTCGCCACCCCAAATCCACAGAATATACATTCTCAGCATCACATCATACCTACTCTAAAATTGACAACATAATCGGAAGTAAATCACTCCTCGGCAAATGCGAAAGAACAGAAATCATAACAAACAGTCTTTCAGATCACAATGCAATCAAATTAGAACTCAGAATTCAGAAACTAACTCAGAACCACACAACTTCATGGAAACTGAACAACTGGCTCTTGAATGTTGACTGAATAAACAATGAAATGAAGGCAGAAATAAAGATGTTCTTTGAAACTGATGAGAATTAAGACACTATGTGCCAGAATCTCTGGGACACATTTAAAGCAATGTCTAGAGGGAAATTTATAGCAATAAATGCCCACATGAAAAGCAAGGAAAGATCTAAAATTGACACCCTATTGTCAAAATTGAAGGAGCTAGAGGAGCAAGATCCAAAAACCTCAAAAGCGAGTGGAAGAGAAGAAATAACTAAGATCAGAGCAGAACTGAAGGAGATAGAGAAACAAAAAACCCTTCAAAAAATTAATAAATCCAGGAGCTGCTTTTTTGAAAAGATCAACAAAATAGGCCGCTAGCCAGATTAATAAAAAGAAATGAGAGAAGAATCAAATAGATGCAATACAAAAATGATAAAGGGGATATCACCACCTATTCCACAGAAATACAAACTACCATCAGAGAATACTATAAACAACTCTATGCACATATACAAGTAAACGTGGAGAAATAGATAAATTTCTGGACACTTGCACCCTCCCAAGCCTAAACCAGGAAGAAGTCAAAAACCCTGAGTAGATCTATAACAAGGGCTGAAGTTGAGGCAGCAATTCATAGCCTACCAACCAAAAAAAGCCCAGGTCCAGATGGGTTCACAGCCAAATTCTACCAGACATACAAAGAGGAGCTGGTACCACTCCTTCTGAAACTATTCCAAACAATCCAAAAAGAGGGAATCCTTTTCAAATCATTTTATGAATCCAACATTATCCTGATACCAAAACCCAGCAGAGACTCAACAAGAAAAGAAAACTTCAGGCCAATATCCGTGATGAACATAGATGCAAAAATCTTCAATAAAATACTGGCAAGCCGACTGCAACAGCACATCAAAAAGCTTATCCACCATGATCAAGTAGGGTTTATCCCGGGATGCAAGGCTGGTTTAACATATGCAAGTCTATAAACGTAATTCACCCCATAAACAGAACCAAAGACAAAAACCACATGATTATCACAATAGATGCAGAGAAGGCCTTTGACAAAATTCAACAGCCCTTTATGCTAAAAACTCTCAATAAACTAGGTAGTTAGATGGAACGTATCTCAAAATACTAAAAGCTATTTATGACAAACCAACAGCCAGTATCATACTGAATGGGCAAAAACTGAAAGCATTCCCTTTGAAATCTGGCAATAGAAAAGGATGCCCTTTCTCACCGCTCCTATTCAATATAGTATTGGAATTTCTAGGCAGAGCAATCAGGCAAGAAAAAGAAATAAAGTATATTCAATTAGGAAAGGAGGCAGTCAAATTGTTTCTATTTGCAGACAAATGATTGTGTATTTAGAAGACCCCATCTTCTCAGCCCAAAATCTCCTGAAACTGATAACCAACTTCAGCAGTCTCAGGATACAAAATCAATGTGCAGGTATCACAAGCATTCCTATACACAAATAACAGACTAAAAGAGAACCAAATCAAGAGTGAACTCCCATTCACAATTGCTACAAAGGGAATAAAATACCTAGGAATACAACTAACAAAGGATGTAAAGGACCTCTTCAAGGAGAACTACAAACCACTGATCAATGAAATAAGAGAGGACACAAACAGATGGAAAAACATTCCATTTTCATGCTTAGGAAGAATCAATATTGTAAAAATGGCCATACTGCCCAAAGTAATTTACAGATTCAATGCTATCCTCATCAAGCTACCTGTGACCCTCTTCACAGACCTGGAAAAAAACACCTTAAACTTCACATGGAACCAAAAGAGAGCCCGCATAGCCAAGACGATCCTAAGCAAAAAGAATAAAGCTGGAGGCATCACACTATCTGACTTCAAACTTTACTACAAGGCTACTGTAATCAAAACAGCTTGGTACTGTTACCAAAACAGAGTTATAGACCAATGGAACAGAACAGAGGCCTCAGAGGCAATGCCACAAATCTACAACCATCTGATCTTTGAGAAGCCTGACAAAAACAAGCAGTGGGGAAAGGATTCCCTGTTTAATAAATGGTGTTGGGGAAACTGGCTAGCCATGTGCAGAAAGCAAAAACTGGACCCCTTCCTGACACCTTACACAAAAATTAACTCCAGAAGGATTAAAGACTTAAACATAAGACCTAAAAACATAGCATCATAGAAATCCTAGAATAAAACCTAGGCAAAACCATTGAGGAAATAGGCATAGGCAAGGACTACATGACTAAAACACCAAATGCATTGTCAACAAAAGCCAAAATAGACAAATGGGATCTAGTTAAGCTCCAGAGCTTCTGCACAGCAAGAGAAACAATCATTAGAGTGAACCAGCAACCAACAGAATGGGAAAAAATTTTTGCAATCTACCCATCTGACAAAGGGCTAATATCCAGAATCTATAAATAAACAGATTTATAAGAAAAAAAAACCCATTCAAAAGTGGGTGAAGGACATAAACAGACACTTTTCAAAAGAAGACATATATGAGGCAAACAAACATATGAAAAAATGCTCATCATCACTGGTCATTAGAGAGATGCAAATCAAAACTACATTGAGATACCATCTCATGCCATTTAGAATGGTGATCATTAAAAAATCTGGAGACAACAGATGCTGGAGAGGATGTGGAAAAATAAGAACACTTTTACACTGTTGGTGGAAGTGTAAATTAGTTCAACCATTGTGGAAGACAGTGTGGCAATTCCTCAAGGACCTAGAAATAGAAATTCCATTTGACCCAGCAATCCCATTACTGGGTATATATCCAAAGGATTATAAATCATTCTGTTATAAAGACACATGCACACGTAGGTCCATAGCGGCACTGTTTACAATAGAAAAGACCTGGAACCAACCCAAATGCCCATCGATAATAGACCGGACAAGGAAAATGTGGCACATATACACCATGGAATACTATGCAGCCATAAAAAATGATGAGTTTGTGTCCTTTGTGGGGACATGGATCAATCTGGAAACCATCGCTCTCAGCAAACAGACACAAGAACAAAAAATCAAACACCACATGTTCTCATTCATAGGTGGGTGTTGAATAATAAGAACACATAGACACAGGGAGGGGAGCGTCACAAACTGGGGTCTGTTGTGGGGGAATAGAGGAGGGACAGTGGGCAGTAGGGAGGTT
>NW_022439699.1:0-8691 GCF_009761245.1 Sapajus apella
GCTGTCATAAGGATTCCTTTATTGCTTTTTCTTTCACCAGGCCCCCCGCCCCCCCCCATCCGCTCCAACAAAGTGACTCCTTGGAAAGAAGAGCCGCTTTTGCTTTTTACGTCCTTCAGATGTTTACCTTCAGTAAAAGACACTTCAAAGGGCGCTCAGGACTCTCCCCGTGCCCGGCAAACACTGAAGCTTCATTGCTGGACTGACGGTGCCTCTCTGCAGAGTTAATTCACCTAGGCAGCAGCCCCGTCTTTGGAGCCAGCTGTGTTCCTAATGGGCCCTCGGCTCACGGGTGGCCTGGCCCGGCACAGCTTGAGAATCAGACGAGGCTTCAGTGAGAATGTGGGGCCACCTCGCCACCCCTTCCCCCACACCCCGAGGCCTGTCACCCCTTTCCCCACAGCCCGAGGCCTGGCCCCTCAGAGAGTCAGTTAATGTTTTTCCGCCTAAGCCCTGCTCAGTCCTGACTTCATCTTTCTGCAGAGGACGATTCCCATAAAGATTACTCTGTTCTTCTTTTAATATCAAGTTGCCCAAATGGGTTTGATGAACATCCTTAATTAAGGATAGGATGTAAATACATGTAAATGTTACCTCCCAAATGCAGCAGGAACTGGAGGGCCCAGAGTTGCCAGCTCCCAGGAGAACAGGCCGCCCCTTCCACAGGCCACGTCCAGCCTGTCTGCACTGCCGGCTGCTAGAGACGGCTTGGAAAGGCGTGGCTCCCAGGGAGGTGTTATGTGGGCACCCGTGGCATCCTCGCTCAGGCCCACCACAAAATAACAATGACACTGCCCCTGACCCTCACACGCCCTGCCCTCTAGGACATGCACTTAACCTTCAACATGGTTACACACTTGCCCTCTTTTTTATAGATAAAGAAACCCAAGCTCAGAGGATCCCTTGGCAGACGGGAGCAGCACCCTGTTTCTGAGCGTGAGAGGTGTGCTCTGTCCGTGGAACTCTTGCCTTTCTCAATGGAGAGAATTTTGAGCGCGGCTGCCTCCCGTCTGTCTACCGCCTGAAAATGTGACTTTTCAACGCTAAGTCTGGCAAGTCTTGTGGGCAAGTTTTATTTCATACCGTGTTCTCTCTACAAGGGACAGAGATCCCCACGCTGCTTGGAAACGGAGTTGCACATGGCCGCTGTGTATGTGAATAAGAAGTTTGAATGGAGTCTCTCACTAAAGGTTCTAGCAGTTTCCCGGACTGACAGTCAACACACAGTGCAGCTCTGTCGGTGGAAAGATGGCTTTCTGCTCTGTGATGGCTGCCCAGTGCTTCAGAACACGTTTCTGTTCTAGCTAAAGAGAGAGGAAGGAAGAGGCTGAAACTCCCATTAATCTAGAAGGTTCTGCCGATGGGAGGATGAGAACAGAGAGCAGAAGGGACCAGCAGCCCCGCCCTCTGATGCTCAGACACTCATGGGCAGCAGGAAAAATTAATTCCGTAAAGTAATGCCTTGAGTCCCTTCTAAACACGAGTTCCGAGTGGCTTCGGAACCAAACGACAAGTGAGGAGGCCCTCACGCTGGATCTCCTGAGGGGACCGGAAGGAATCTGACAGTTTTCCTCAGTGATAAACAGATCTGGCTGCGCAAACTTCCCCCAGTCGCTGACCCAGCCTCTTCCCAGAATTCAGGAAGACCCCAGACTCCTTTCAGAGACCAATTCACGTCCGAGAGGAGATTCCCAAGCTTTCATTCAAAGGCTTTTTCAATCATTTTAAGTATGTGGAGACGTGTATGTGAAGCAGATTCAGACACAGACACGACTCCAAGCCGACATTTTCTTGAAACCCACATTCCGCCTCTAAAAGGCCAAAGACTCAGCTCCTCACCCTGTCACCGCCATGGGCAGCACAGAGGACGCACGGTGGGAACAGGACAGCAGCAGGCAGCCACCCCCTCGCCTCAGCCTGGCTCTTTCCGGGTATCCTCACACTCTATCCACACAGCCACCCCCACACAGCAGGTACGGCTGTTCTGACTTTACACAGGGGAAACTGAGGCATGGACCTGGCCAGTGACTTTCTCTGGGGCCGTGTGTCTAGTGGCAGAGCCAGCGCTGGAACCCAGAAGGCTGCCGTCAAAATAGATTCAGTAAATGTTCTGGGCATAAAGGAATAACTGCCCTACTTCTGTCTCCAAAATCTCCCCTTTACAAGCTAGGGGATGGAGAGGTCCCAGGCCTCCAGCGTCTGCAGGGACAGGGGACGCTCCCCGGGACAAGGAGCTAGCCATCTGTCCTGTCCTTCCAGAGCCCACACTGTTGCCCATTTTTCTCAGGAAGGAAGCCGCAGCGTGCGGTCCTTCTGCGCACCAGGCTGACCGTCTCCCAGGTTCTTGGTTTTCTTCCTTGCATCCCTGTCTCTCTCACTGGATGCTGACTTTGCGCAGTGACCCCACTTTTTATGCCCTGATCTCAGACCACATCCGTCCCCACACCGACTGCATCCCTGAAAGACCCCTGGTCTGCGGGTGCTCCGGGCTCCCTGCGGCTGGCCCCTGGGCTGCTGCGATTGGTCTCACACATTGACCAAGGCGCATTCACTCGGCGCCTGCTGTGTGCAGGAGCTGAGCCTTCCCCAGGCTCTGGGCATTCCTATCACACCCCCACTGCGCCTGACGGTTCTCCATCTGTGGTGCTGAGTGATGTCCTGTTAGTGACGTGGACACAGAAACCAGGGCTTGCTTCTCTGAGCCTACATGCGGGGCATTAACGCAATTTTTTAAATGAGTTCCGCCAACTAATGATACATTGAGTTTGACTCACATAGTCCTAACAGACATAGGTTTGGCTTTCATATGCAAGAATAAAATTAAAGTTCTGTAACAATAACAATTTTTAGAGTTATCGTAACAATTAACTGCATAGTTACTCTTACTATCACTCAGTAAATCGCAGTTGCTTTTCTTTAGGGAGAAAGCTTTTAGGGGAAAAGCATATGAGGGATTCAGTCATATAAATGTCCTCTAAGTAGACATCAAGACCACAGAATAAACCAAATCCTGAAGCTGTATCACCAGAGAAAAATAAAAACTGCTAAGCTTAATAGAGGTTTATACAAACAAACACTGATATACACAGAAATTGTATGTGTGTCTGTGCTCCATGAGTAATACATTTTGCAACCTTAAAATATAGGCCTGAGATTAATAAATAAACTGTAACTTACCATGATTTAAGTGTACTGAAGGACCTGGAATTTTCTGTGGTCTGAAGGCCGCTAGCAGAAAGTGGCGTGTCCACACTGCTGTGATCTGCGTCACACGCTTCCGCGTATGTGTGACTCCAGCGTAGCAGCAGTGCGGTCCCTGAATAACAAAGTACCTGTCCAAAAGGTCAGATTTTCATTGAAACCCAGACGTAATTAAAGAAGAACACCTTTCGTGCCCTTCGTGAAATGTGGGTGCTCTGTGCAGTCTGCTGAGGAGCGACGCCGGCCTTGGGCTCCTCTGGAGCCGGGGCCACCCATTCCAAGAGCCACATTGGCTGTGAGGTCTCAATTCTACAGCTGAAGGAAGAAATTCCTCCACTAATGTGGTGGGTCCACTCTGACAATTTGTGTCCTTCAGGTCAAAAGTCAAATGGAAAAGGGCTGAGGTGATTTACGGCCAAAATGGGAAGATGTCTGGACTTTTCTGAGGGGTCTAGTGGGACCCCCGTCATCTGAAACAGTCCACCCTGGAGCAAGCAGAGGGGGCGTCTACACCAGCCCAGGCTGGGCCACCACCTACGTCCCCTCCCCTCCGCAGACCTCAAGACTTGCGTGCATTTCCAAACCCTCTCCTAAGAAGCTGCCCACCAAGGCCCAACTCCAGGCAAAATGACCCCCCCCAGAGGTGAGAGGCAGCTTGAGGGGCTCAGACCAACATTCTCAGAGGAGGCTGCTGGCTACAGATCCGCCTCCTGAAGCCCAAGCAGAGTGTTGTCCAGAAAACACCGGGTTAGAAGAGATGAGCCCTCGGGCCTCTCCCACCCATGAAGACCTAAGGCAGGGCCTCCTGCCACAAGCGGCCTGACCCCCTGTAGAGAGGAGTGGACAGTCAGGCCCCCCGAGGCTGGTGGCCTAGTGCAGGGACACTGGGACCCCAAGGAAGGAGACCAGCCAGGGAGATGCAGGCCAGCAGGAGCTGCTGCAGGGGCCTGGGGGTCCTGGTCAGTCCTGGTCACCCCAGTCCTTTAAGAAAAGGGCAGGAGCTGCAGGAACACCCCCGATGTGTTGCCCCGGACAGGATTCATCTCCATCGCCCTCCACAAAGACAAGGCCCTGGGAGGCCCAGGTCCAGTACAGGGAGACGCAGAAGCTGATGAGCATGAGAGGCTGGCGGTCACTTCAGCAGCCCAGCAGTCTGGGGAGGAGGGGTACCCTCTGCAGGAAGTGCAGGTGTTTGTACAGCGAGGGGGGACGCCCTAACAAACAAAGCACCTGTGTCATAAATTTCTTGAGAATTCAGCGGGTTGCTTTAAAGGAGACTCACAAAATGCCGAGCTCAAGGAAGATGCCCAATAAATGGAGAAATGGGGGAGAGAGGTTCCTTCACTACAATTACCATTGGCTGATTCCATTCCAGAAACCCAGCAAGCAAAGCCCATTCAGGCCACGGCACAGCAGACTCTGGATCGGGTTCCCTTCCAGCTCCGGGAGACCCAGTTACCTCCAGTGCCTAGTACAGGGCACTGGGGCCACTAGAGGTGGGGCCTTCAGAGAGAAGCCTCTGAACATACTCACAAAGGGCAGGTGTCCCGGCACCCACAGCCATGAGGTCCCGGCACCCACAGCCATGAGGTCCCGGCACCCACAGCCATGAGGTCTGCACACATCTCAGCACTCACAGTCATGAGCTCCGCACATGTCCCGGCACCCACAATCACAAGCTCTGTACGTGTCTGGGCACCCACAGCCATGAGCTCTGCACAGGGAAAAAGAAAATGCAACATTTATTTTTTTTTACTGACTTATCAGTCAGAGCGGTAGCTACAATGGTCCAGATCTGAGATGCACAATTTTTTTAACTTTTTTAAATGCCAGTTTGTTCTCATCTGCACCAGACCTGCAAAAGCCTTGTGCAGTGCAGATTCCAGTGGCCCCTGACGCTGGTTAGATCTGTTCAGCTACACACGCGTGCATGGCCTTCCCTGCCCTGTTTTGGAATATTTAACCCGATTGTGATTTGGCAGCAGAGTCCCTCCTGCCCCACCCACCCGCAGGCTCTGTGAGCAGACAGTCTGACACCCTCTACCCCCGCCCCGGACGTGCTTCCTGTTTCACTCCCCAGCTTTCTTAATCTTCTCTTTTTCATTGAAACATGATATAGTACTTTTTAAAAGGCATCTAGAATCTAATTCCTTCCCTTTTGTGGCTTTTTCAGTAGGAATATAATAACCATCTATGACTGAAGAACTCAGGATGACCAGATACCAGGCAATCGTATGGGATTTTTAATTTCTAAGAACTTTCAGTCTTCATTCTGTCACACAGGCTCTACCCAGCACCCAGGCACCGCCCCAGGGCCTGGAGAGGGGACGGGTAATAGCTCGGATCCCAGCAAGCGGCAGAGGCCCAGGAGCTTGCAAGGCCTTACGGAGGAGCCCTTGTATGTGTCCTTGGATGGTGAAATTAACAGTGGAAGGCCGTCCCTGCGTCCGTGAAGTCCAGATAAAATTCGCTTACTGCAAGGACCTGCTGCGCTCAGCAGGAGCCCTGAGAAACTGCAGTGAAATTGTAGAATTTAGAGCCAGCAGGCCGGCAAAGCTGGGTGTGAGCACTACGCCGGCAAAGCAACACTTAGCAACAAACCAGGGCAATGAGCAACCCCTTTACGCGAGGGGAAGACGCTGCCTGGGGTGCCCCGCTGTGACAGAAGCAGATCTGACTCTCCAGCTCCTCCACAGCCCGTCCAGGAAGCGGCACCCCCAGAAGGCTTGGCGGAGACGTGTCTGTCTACGCTGCGTTCACCCAGAACCTCCCGTCAGCCAAGCCCGTTTTTAAGTGGGCTGTGATTAGGAGGTGTGAGGCCCTCGGCGTCATCCATGGCTGTATGTGCGTGTGAGCAGGTGAGCCCCCTGTCAGTGTGCATGAGCCGACGCCTATTTCATTTCCCCACCCAAAGCTCTCAGAGGAAGCATGTGTCTGAATCACCAGCGCCGACACGGGCAAGTCCCCAGCACTTTCCCTCCTTGGCGGCCCCTGTCTGAGGCTGGATGAGGGCTGTGCTGGAAACCCCATCTTGCAGAGCTCTGAGGGTTCAACTGCAAACACAGAGTCCCCGTGACCAGTCGTTCTGCCCGAGCCAAGGGCTGGGTCTGTTGACTTTTTATGCATGAAGGGGAAACTGTCCTGTCCCTGAAAACAGCGCATTGGACCTGTCGCTTCAGAAAGTCAGACGAAGAGCAAGATGCGTGCAACAGACACAAAACGTGCATCTCCAGGACACAACATGAACTCTGCTTCCAGAAGGCCACTTCTCACTAATAAAACCATTGTAATTAAGACTGAAACGGCAAGACATGTAAAACTCAAGTCCGGCTGGGGCTCCAGGATGGTCACTCATTTTCTGATTGTCACTGTTCTCAGCCGCCATCCTGCGGCTGCGTCAGGACTATTGTCAGTATGATATTGGCATGTGCGTCCCGCTCACGGGAAGCGCAGGCTGCTGGGCTGCCTCTCCTTCCTGTGCACTTGTCCACAGATGAGCCACACACCTCACTGCCAGCTGCAGAACAGTCACGGAAAGGCAGTTGGCATGGGAGGGGAAGCAACAAGGGTCCCCACTCCCCCGCAAGCTTGTGCAGCTGCAGTGAGCCGCAGACACATGTAGCTTACACCTTTCAAGACACCACGTCTCATTCAGACATCTCAGGACTAACAGTGTTGGTTCCCACATGGCTCTGATGCCCTTCTTTGCATCAAATGTTTTGTGCAAAAAGGGTTCCAGGTTTTCCAATGTGAAAACAGCCCTCTGCAGAACCCCAGCGGCTGCCCGGGGCTGGCGTCTCTGTCCTGCTGTCCTGCGGGAGACGCTCTGGTGAGCTCATCAGAGGGGCTGCAGAGGCCACCCAGGGGGGCCTCCCTCCCTCCCCCACCCACCCCTCCTGTCTCCTGCACCCTGTCCTCCGCAGCTGATGACAGTTAAATCTATGGGTGGGAGGAATCCACCTCGCCCCGCCCCGCTGTAATTACAGCTCTGCTGCCGGCCCCAGCTCCGGCAGGCTCCATCTTGTCTGCGCCCTGGTGCCCGGCGTTTATTTACAAGCTCAAGAACGTCTCGAAGGCAGCAGCCGCGCTAAGGCCGGGAGGCAGTGATGAAAACATGGTGTGGTGGTCACAGGGGGCAAACACTGAAAGGCAGAGGCTGGAAGAACGGACAGTTATGTACATTTCTCAGGAAACTATGCAGGCGGCCTCCATGGCCGGGATGAGCGTTTGAGGTTGAGACCAAGCTGGGCTCAGAAGAGAACACAGAAGAATGCACGGAGCCACCATGCCATCTGAGAGCCAGGGGGCCAGGCCGGGGGTGGCCAGCAGGCTTTCAACCCTTCCACAGGACGTCCACTAGCTTGTTCCACGTCAACGGCTTCTCGGCAAAGCACTCGCCACAGATGCGTGGCCACCATGTCCTGGAAAAATGAAAGCAGAAACCAAACCCCAAACCCTTCTCAAGGACTCACTTTCACAGCCTTGCCTGACTCTTTTCCCTTCTTTTCTCAAAAGCTCTTTTTCATCGGCTCCTTTGCACGATCGCACCAGCACTGACCTGCGATATTTCGCACTTCCTCTGCCTCCCAAGCTGATTCATTCAATCCACCACATGGTGAAATGTTAAAAGACACGATCAAAGTATGGAGAAATCACCGCAAATAAAAGTCATCAGCATGTGGCAGAACCATAAGCTGCCGATGAGGATACAAGCTGATTCCTATCCCTCCCCTCAAAGATGGGAACCCGAGGTAAGCACGTGGCCAAGCGCTGCCTCGGCGAGGTTGGAGAGGCCCGTGCTGCTGAAATGTGGAGCGGGCGTGAGGATGAGGCTAGTCACCAATGACGGCCAAGCTTGCATTCACATATAATATCGCATTTTAAATAATTTATTATTTCAGCTTTAAAAAGCACACATTGTTTTCATATAATACAATATATATTAATTATACTTCATGTAATTTATTGCATGCATTGCTGTTATACTTCCTGCCATGATGTATGTATATTTGGAATGAGAGGCAGGGAACAAAACCCTTTGGGGAAACGTATTTCTGTTCATATGAATCTGTGTGTTAGCTTGTCCATCTGTGAAGTGGGAGCAATTGCCCCAAGCTCATAATGTATTCCAGTGGCCTCTGCCGTGGGCAGTACAAAGTTGCGGAGCTGTTCAGAGAAGGGTTGTCCTAAACCAGCAGCAAGGTCATCATTTCTTAAGTCTCACTGCGTTTTGTATTTACTTTATTTCAGCCTCAACTTGGAAGCCAAGGCAGCCTGTGTGGTTTAAACAGAAAGGAGCCTCGGAGCTCCCCAAGTGCATACAAAGCCATTTCCATTACCTGGAGCACGGTTCCTTGCCACACAACCACTAAAAACCACGCTGCAGAAGAATACTCGGTGATGGGGGTGCTGTGACGCCTGAGAGGGTTACACAGGCCCCTGAGCCCTCAACGTTACAGAAGCAGGGTGGACACAGGCAGAGGCGCATCC
>NW_022439700.1:0-8690 GCF_009761245.1 Sapajus apella
GACGGGGTTTCACCATGTTGACCAGGATGGTCTCGATCTCTTGACCTCGTGATCCACCCACCTCGGCCTCCCAAAGTGCTGGGATTACAGGCTTGAGCCACCGCGCCTGGCATGTTTTTTGGTTTTTATTTATTTATTTATTTATTCTTTGTTGAGGCGGAGTTTCAATCTTGTAGCCCAGGCTGGAATTCAATGATGCTATCTTGGCCCACCACAACGTCCGCCTCCCAGGTTCAAACAATTCTGCCTCAGCCTCCCGAGTAGCTGGGATTACAGGCATGCACCATCACACCCAGCTAATTTTGTATTTTTAGTAGAGATGGTGTTTATCCATGTTGGTCTGGCTGGTCTCAAACTCCCAACCTCAGGTTATCTGCCTGCCTCGACCTCCCAAAGTGCTGGGATTACAGGTGTGAGTCACGGCCCCCGGCCCAGATTTCTTTTCTCAATGTCCTCAGCAAATCTGTATCTTTTTTTTTCTTTGTTGTTGTTGTTGTTGTTAGCAAATCTGTATCTTTATTGCAATACCTAAACACACTCTTCCAAGAACATTTCCATGTCTGCCTGCTGGCTTGGTTTACAAACCACTATGACTCAAAAAAGCAGTGTTACTTACTCTGCTAAGGTTTTCAATGCCTTTTCTCTCAGGGCCTCCAGTTTATTCCATTTAGAGGATCTCCAACTTCATCAGGTACATCTGAGTATATCTGATCCATCATTGTACATTGATTTCTATCTTGAACCACATGTAATTGAATAATATGTCTGGGTATCTATTCCCTTGTCCCTTAACATGTGATGGTTAAGGAAAGTTCCCTAACATTGTAAAACAGTTGAAGATTGGTGAGCCCATTGCAACGGCTGACCACTAGGGGGGGTGTGACTCTCTAAGTGAGTTTAACATTGATTTATGGCTTTGCCCAAAGAGACAGCCTAATCTGTGTTTCAAAAACCAAGAGTTCCAGTATTCTAGCTTTTCCTTAAGGTATTAGTACAAGTATTTCAGTTATTTTCATATTTCAGAAATATTCATGGAAATGTTACTTTTACTAGCAATTATTTATTTCCATTAAGGCTACTCTTACGCTTTCCAAATAGATATATTATATTTGTTTGATATGTTCTAAAAAATGTAATAGAAAGCGAAAATTGCCTCCTAATTTTATTTCCTAGAGATAACTATTACTTTTATTTCTATATCTGTATCTACCTTTCCACATTTATCTCTGTATATGACATGATTATGAATGGGATCACCTTGACCTATAAACGATCTGCTTAATAAATAATGGAATTTTTCCCATACATTTAAATCCGCCTCATCCTTTTTTTTTTTTTTTTGAGACAGGGTCTTACTGTGTTGCCCAGGCTGGAGAGGAGTGGCTCGATCTCGGTTCACTGCAACCTCTCCCTCCCAGGTTCAAGCAATTCTCCTGCCTCAGCCTCCGAAGTAGCTGGGATTAGAGGCACTCACCACCACGCCCAGCTAATTTTTGTAATTTTTGTAGAGACAGGGTTTCACCATGTTGGTAAGGCTGGCGTCAAACACCTGACCTTGTGATCTGCCCGCCTCAGACTCCCAAAGTGCTGGGATTACAGGTGAGAGCCGCCGGGCCCAGCCATCTTTTTTGGTTTTTATGGCTACATAAGTACTCCAACATATGAATATATCAGGGCATATTTTTTTTTTTTTGAGACGGAGTTTCACTTTTGTTGCCCAGGCTGGAGTGCAATGGCGCGATCCTGACTCACCACAACCTCCACCTTCTGGGTTCAAGCAATTCTCCTGCCTCAGCCTACGGAGTAGCTGGGACTGCAGGCACATGCCACCATGCCCAGCTAATTTTTATATTTTTAGTAGAGATGGGGTTTCACCATGTTGACCAGGATGGGCTCGATCTGTTGACCTCGTGATCCACCCGCCTCGGCCTCCCAAAGTGCTGGGATTACAGGCGTGAGCCACCATGCCCAGCCTCAGAGCACATTGAAAGAAAGTCCTATTGATGGACATTTAGATTTCATTTTTTTTTTAAATGGAGTCTCCATCTGTCGCCAGCTGGAGTGCAGGGGTGTGATCTCGGCCCACTGCAACCTCTGCCTCCCCAATACTAAAAACCCTGTCTCTACTAAAAATACTAAAAATCCCCAGTTCAAGTGATTCTCCTCCCTCAGCCTCCTGAGTAGCTGGGACTCCAGGCAAGTGCCACCATGCCCAGCTAACTAAAAAAAAAATTTTTTTAGCTATTACCAACATGCTATAATGAGTATCTTTATGTGGTTATTGAATTAATGCCCTGGCATAGATTCCTAGGAGTGTATCAAAGAATGGTCACATTTTACATTTCCTTTCAGGCAACTGACATTAATTGCATACTTTCTGTGAACTAGACAAAATACATATTAGATGACAGAAATAGCTTCAAGTATTATTTCTACTTACACGCAAGGGAAGACCTAAAAGTCTGCAGAATAATTTGCCCAAGGTCATAAATGGTGGAGCTGGGATTTTAACGTGTGTCTTTTCCTTTTTCTTTTTTTTGAAACAGAGTTTCACAACTGTCGCCCAGGCTGGAGTGCAGTGGCACAATCTCAGCTGATTGCAGCCTCTGCCTCCTGGGTTCAAGCGACTCTCCTGACTCAACCTCCCGAATAGCTGGGACTACAGGTGTGTACCACCACACCTGGCTAATTTTTGTATTTTTGATAGAGATGGGGTTTTGCCATGTTGGCCAGGCTGGTCTTGAACTCCTGGCCTCAAGTGATCCACCTGCCTTGGGATTACAGGCATGTAATGCTGGGATTACAGGCATGAGCAACCTCTTGTGGCCTATTGTTTTTGTTTGTTTTTTGAAACAGGGTCTTCCTCTGTCACTGCAACCTCCGCCTCCCAGGTTCAAGCAATTCTCCGGATTCAACCACTCAGGCTGGAGTGCAGTGGCACAATCACAGCTCACTGCAGCCTCAACCATCAGGCTCAACTGATTCTCCCTCCTCAGCCTCTTGAGCAGCTGGACTACAGGCAAGTGCTACCATGTCCAGCTAATTTGTTTTATTTTTTGTAGATGGGAATTCACTATAGAATAAATCATTCATGGGCCGGGCGCGGCGGCTCATGCCTGTAACCCCAGCACTGTGGGAGGCCGACGCGGGTGGATCACCAGGTCAAGAGATCAAGACCATCCTGGTCAACATGGTGAAACCCCGTCTCTACTAAAAATACAAAAATTAGCTGGACATGGTGGCGTGGGGCCTGTAGTCCCAGCTACTCAGGAGGCTGAGGCAGGAGAATTGCTTGAACCCAGGAGGTAGAGGTTGTGGTGAGCTGAGATCGTGCCACTGCACTCCAGCCTGGGTAATAAGAGCAAAATTCCATCTCAAAAAAAAAAAAAAAGAAAGAAATCATTCATATAGCTTTTTGCCTTTCTTTTCTTTCTTTGTTTTTTTTTTTTTGTTTTTGGGACGAAATCTTGCTGTGTTACCCAGGCTGGAGTGTAGTGGCACAATCTCAGCTCACTGCAACCTCTGCGTCCCATATTGAAGGGATTCTTCTGCCTCAGCCTCCAAAGTAGCTGGGATTACAGGTGCCCACCATTGCACCCCACTAAACAAGAGCAAAACTCCATCTGAAAAAAAAAAAAACAACAACAAAACTTGCAAGGCACGGTGGCTCACGCCTGTAATCCCAAGAATTTTGGAAGGTCAGGAGTTCAAGACCAGCCTGGAGTTCAGGGGAGCAATCTCAGCTGATTGCAGCCTCTGCCTCCTGGGTTCAAGTGATTCTGCTGACCCAACCTCCCAAATAGCTGGGACTACAGGCGTGTACCACCACACCCAGCTAATTTTTGTATTTTTGGTAGAGATGGGGTTTTTGCCATGTTGGCCAGGCTGGTCTTAAACTCCTGACCTCATGATCCACCCACCTCGGCCTCACAAAGTGCTGGGATCACAGGCATGAGCCACGGCGCAAGGCCTGTTTTTCTAACTAATAATATGTGATCTAAACTAAAGTTGGCTATTATTTTTTAAGAGACAGGATCTCCCTCTGTCACCCAGGCTGGAGTGCAGTGTTACAATCATAACTCACTGCAACCTCAAACTCCTGTGCCCAGGCAATCCTCTTGTCTCAGCCTCTTGGCTGGCTAGGACCAAAGCCACGCACCATCACACCTGGCTAATTTTTTTTTTTTTTTTCGATAAAGACGAGGGCCGGGCGCGGTGGCTCAAGCCTGTAATCCCAGCACTTTGGGAGGCCAAGGCGGGTGGATCACGAGGTCAACAGATCGAGACCATCCTGGTCAACATGGTGAAACCCCGTCTCTACTAAAAACTACAAAAACTTAGCTGGGCATGGTGGCGCGTGCCTGTAATCCCAGCTACTCAGGAGGCTGAGGCGGGAGAATTGCCTGAACCCAGGAGGCGGAGGTTGCGGTGAGCCGAGATCGCGCCATTGCACTCCAGCCTGGGTAACAAGAGTGAAACTCCGTCTCAAAAAAAAAAAAAAAAAAAAAAAAAAAGACGAGGTTTCACCATGTTGGTCAGGCTGGTCTTGAACTCCTGACCTCAGGTGATCCGCCCACCTCGGCCTCTGAGTGCTGGGATTACAGGCGTGAGCCACCATGCACGGCCACACCTGACTAATTTTTAAAACTTTTCTGTGGACATGGAATCTTACTATGTTGACCAGGCTGGTCTTACCCTCTTGACCTCAAGTGATCCTTCAACCTTGGCCCCTCAAAATACTGGGCGGGTGGATCACTTGAGGTCAGGAGTTTGAGACCAGCTTGGCAAATAATGTAAAACCCCCGTCTCTACTAAAAATACAAAAAAATTAGCTGGGCTTGGTGATGGGCGCCTGTAATCCCAGCTGCTCAGGGGACTGAGGCAGGAGAATCATTTGAACCTGGGAGGCAGAGGTTGTGGTAAGCAGAGATTCAGCAACTGCACTCCAGCCTGGGCATCAGAGCAAGACGCCCTCTCAAAAAAAAAAAAAAAAAAAAAAGTATGATTTCATGAATCATATCGAAAGATAATTTTTTCTTTTCCTTTTTTTTTTTTTTTTGAGACAGAGTTTTGCTCTGTCTCCACGGCTGCGGTGCAGTGGCGACATCTCTGCTCACTACATTCTGTGCCTCCCAGGTTCAAAGGATTCTCCTGCCTCAGCCTCCTGAGTAGCTGGGATTACTTGCAGGTGTGCACCACCACCACCTCACCCCCCCAGCTAATTTTTTTGGTATTCTTAGTAGAAACGGGGTTTCACCATGTTGGCCAGGCTGGTCTCCAAGACCTGACCGCAAATGATCCATCCACCTGCCTCAGCCTCCCAAAGTGCTGGGATTTACAGGCATAAGCCACCAAGCCCAGCACGAAGAGAATTTTTTTCTAAGGTTCACAATGTTTTTAAGGAGAGAGAATGTGAACAAACATGACAGGGAATATACTCAGTAGTCAATTGATGTTGAAGCATTAACTATATTTAAATAGATAAGGTGCATTAATCCCATAGTGAGTTCCAAAATTATTATTCATTTTCTTTCCTTTTTTTTTTTTTCAGTTCCAAAATTATTAAAGTTCAGTTGCTCAATTAGGATGGAAGCAGGCCTCTTGTAAAGTCAAGTCTAATCAACGTTTGAGTTATGCCTTAATATGAATGGTCCTAGGGAGAAATTAGCTTGACCACCCCAGTGGAGATTCCAGATGACAAGTGAAGCCCCTTAGTGCAAAGAGCAATGCCCATGTCACAGGCCAGGCTTGAAAGATTAGCTTTGGACTAGGCACAGGGGCTCATGCCTATAATCCCAGCACTTTGGGAGGCTGAGATGGGAGGATCACCTGAGGTCAGGAGTTCGAGACCAGCCTGGCCAACATGGCGAAACCCCATTTCTTTTTTTTTGTTTTTAATAGAGATGGTGTTTTTCCATGTTGGTCAGGCTGGTCTCAAATGCCCGACTTTGGGTGATCTGCCTGCCTCAACCTCCCAAAGTGCTGGGATTACAGGCGTGGGCCACCGTGCCCGGCCAAAACCCCATTTCTACTAAAAATACAAAAATTAGCTGAGCGTGCCGTGCACCTGTAATCCCAGTTACTCAGGAGGCTGAGGTAGGAGAACTGCTTGAACCTGGGAGGCGGAGGTTACAGTGAGCCACTGCACTCCAGCCTGGGAAGAAGATCGAGACTCCATATCAAAAAAAAAAAAAAAAAAAAAAAGGCCAGGCGCAATGGCTCACACCTGTAATCCCAGTACTTTGGGAGGTTCAGACAGGCAGATGTTGAGGTCAGGAGTTCAAGACCAGCCTGGCCAACATGGTGAAACCACATCTCTACTAAAAATACAAAAATTAGCCGGGCATGGTGGCAGGTGCCTGTAAAATCCCAGCTACTCGGGAGGCTGGGGCAGGAGAATCTCTTGAACCCGGGAGGCGAAGGTTGCAGTGAGCCGAGACGTGCCATGGCACTCCAGCCTGGGCAACAGAGTGAGACTCTGTCTCAAAAAAAAAAAAAAAAGGAAAAAAAAAAAAAGCTGGGCCCAGTGGCTCAGGCCTGTAATCCCAGCACTTTGGGTGGTGGAGGCAGGCGGATCACAAGGTCAGGAGTTCAAGACTAGCCTGGCCAACATTGTAAAACTACGTATCTACTAAAAATACAAAAATTAGCCAGGCGTGGTGGCATGCGCCTGTAATTCCCAGCTACTCGGGAGGCTGAGGCACAAGAATCTGTTGAGCCGGGAGGCGGAGTTACAGTGAGCCAAGATCGCACCACTGTACTCCAGCCTGGCTGACAGAGACTCTGTCTCAAAAAAAAAAAAAAAAAAAAGAAAGAAAGAAAGATTAGCTTAGAGGCTAACTATCTTCCTATTGCAGCCTGAGCTCTCAGGGGCTGCAAGAGGGCTGAAAGCAGAGTGCAGCATGTTAGAGTACACACTCATTAAATGAACAAAAACAAAAAACAGAGAGGCTTCCTCTGTGCACAGGCTGGAGTCCCGTGGTGCAATCACAGCTCACTGCAGCCCCCAAATCCTGGGCTCAAGGGATCACACTGCCTCCGCCTTCAGAGTAGCTAGAACTACAGGTGTACACAACCACACTTGGCTATAATATATATATATATATATATATATTTTTTTTTTTTTGTATTTTTTGTAGAGCTGGGGCCTCACAATGCTGCCCAAGCTGGTCTCAAGCAGTCCGCCTATCTGGGCCTCCCAAAGTGTTAGGATCACAGGCGTGAGCTTCCTTGCCCCTCCTACAGCATACATTCTTGATCTTCTGAGAAGTAATCAACAAAAGGTAACTCTGCTACTGCCTAAGCTCTCAAAGTGTCTGTAAAAGTCTTGAGTTTACATGTATTTTTGAAGTTCAGTAGTTGAGGTCTAAATGCCTGCTGTTGGGATTGGGTCTGATCAAGTTTGATGTTAACATTCTTGAGGGAAGTGAGAAGTTCACTCCAAGTTCTCACATATACGGTCTCATAAGAGGGGAGTTCACTCCACATCAAACTATATACTGTTTCAAATCTATATAACATAGTGCAACAGAGAAAAATATCGGGGGCTTTGGAGTCAAGCAATTAAGGGCTTGAATCCAGATTTTACCGCATATAATCACAACCAGCATCACGTTTGGCATGCTGCGTCAGCTCCAGTGGCTCACTGCAACCTCCACCTTCCGGGTTCAAGTGCTTCTCCTGCCTCAGCCTCCTGAGTATCTGGGACTACAGGCTCAAGCTACCATGCCCAGCTTATTTTTGTATTTTTAGTAGAGATGGGGTTTTTACTGTGTTGGCTAGGCTGGTCTCAAACTCCCGACTTCAGGTGATCCGCCTGCCTCAACCTCCCAAAGTGTTGGGATTACAGGCATGAGCCACCTAGCCCGGCCCAATCTTTAGCTTTCTTACCACGCAAATGGTAGTTAACCTCAGATTATAGCTTAAGGTTCAAGTGAAGTACAGCTTATATTTTCCCATATAATTGAGTGCTATGCAAATCTAAAGTACTCTCAAAGGTATTTACTTCCAAATTGGAACTCTTTTTTTTTTTTTACTATTCTGTTTTCTTTTGGAGACAGGGTCTCACTGTTTGCTAGCCTGGAGTGCAGTGGTGCAATCTCGGCTCACTGCAACCTCCGCCTCCCAGGTTCAAGCGATTCTCCTGCCTCAGCCTCCTGAGTAGCTGGGATTATAGGTACCCACCACCACGCCTGACTACTTTTTGTATTTTTAGTAGAGATGGAGTTTCACTACATTGGCCAGGCTTGTCTCGAACTCCTGACCTCAGATGATCCACCCACCTTGGCCTCCCAAAGTGCTAGAAATGCAAGCATGAGACACCATGCCTGGCCTGCAAATAAATTTCATGGCTGCTCAATGGACCAAGGAGAACTACTTTAGTGGCCATGAATACCTGTCCCTTTGTGTCTCTGGTAAGAGCACACTTACACCCGTGTGTCCAGGTACATCTCTTCTGCAGATCCCGGGCCCTAAACAAATCTCAAATTGTCATCCTTGCTTCTTGTCCTTAGCTGTTGTGACTCAGAGGACATATAAACACTGCCACCCTTTCTACCCCACATGCACCTTATCCTAATGGATTCATGTAGCCCATCTTTTTGCCTGTGTTTTGTTACATGTGTTAATTGATTTCATACCATTGTAGCATCTCGATTTGATCTGAGAGCTTTTCCGTTTTGTAATAACTT
>NW_022439701.1:0-8690 GCF_009761245.1 Sapajus apella
GCTGTCATAAGGATTCCTTTATTGCTTTTTCTTTCACCAGGCCCCCCCCCCCCCCCATCCGCTCCAACAAAGTGACTCCTTGGAAAGAAGAGCCGCTTTTGCTTTTTACGTCCTTCAGATGTTTACCTTCAGTAAAAGACACTTCAAAGGGCGCTCAGGACTCTCCCCGTGCCCGGCAAACACTGAAGCTTCATTGCTGGACTGACGGTGCCTCTCTGCAGAGTTAATTCACCTAGGCAGCAGCCCCGTCTTTGGAGCCAGCTGTGTTCCTAATGGGCCCTCGGCTCACGGGTGGCCTGGCCCGGCACAGCTTGAGAATCAGACGAGGCTTCAGTGAGAATGTGGGGCCACCTCGCCACCCCTTCCCCCACACCCCGAGGCCTGTCACCCCTTTCCCCACAGCCCGAGGCCTGGCCCCTCAGAGAGTCAGTTAATGTTTTTCCGCCTAAGCCCTGCTCAGTCCTGACTTCATCTTTCTGCAGAGGACGATTCCCATAAAGATTACTCTGTTCTTCTTTTAATATCAAGTTGCCCAAATGGGTTTGATGAACATCCTTAATTAAGGATAGGATGTAAATACATGTAAATGTTACCTCCCAAATGCAGCAGGAACTGGAGGGCCCAGAGTTGCCAGCTCCCAGGAGAACAGGCCGCCCCTTCCACAGGCCACGTCCAGCCTGTCTGCACTGCCGGCTGCTAGAGACGGCTTGGAAAGGCGTGGCTCCCAGGGAGGTGTTATGTGGGCACCCGTGGCATCCTCGCTCAGGCCCACCACAAAATAACAATGACACTGCCCCTGACCCTCACACGCCCTGCCCTCTAGGACATGCACTTAACCTTCAACATGGTTACACACTTGCCCTCTTTTTTATAGATAAAGAAACCCAAGCTCAGAGGATCCCTTGGCAGACGGGAGCAGCACCCTGTTTCTGAGCGTGAGAGGTGTGCTCTGTCCGTGGAACTCTTGCCTTTCTCAATGGAGAGAATTTTGAGCGCGGCTGCCTCCCGTCTGTCTACCGCCTGAAAATGTGACTTTTCAACGCTAAGTCTGGCAAGTCTTGTGGGCAAGTTTTATTTCATACCGTGTTCTCTCTACAAGGGACAGAGATCCCCACGCTGCTTGGAAACGGAGTTGCACATGGCCGCTGTGTATGTGAATAAGAAGTTTGAATGGAGTCTCTCACTAAAGGTTCTAGCAGTTTCCCGGACTGACAGTCAACACACAGTGCAGCTCTGTCGGTGGAAAGATGGCTTTCTGCTCTGTGATGGCTGCCCAGTGCTTCAGAACACGTTTCTGTTCTAGCTAAAGAGAGAGGAAGGAAGAGGCTGAAACTCCCATTAATCTAGAAGGTTCTGCCGATGGGAGGATGAGAACAGAGAGCAGAAGGGACCAGCAGCCCCGCCCTCTGATGCTCAGACACTCATGGGCAGCAGGAAAAATTAATTCCGTAAAGTAATGCCTTGAGTCCCTTCTAAACACGAGTTCCGAGTGGCTTCGGAACCAAACGACAAGTGAGGAGGCCCTCACGCTGGATCTCCTGAGGGGACCGGAAGGAATCTGACAGTTTTCCTCAGTGATAAACAGATCTGGCTGCGCAAACTTCCCCCAGTCGCTGACCCAGCCTCTTCCCAGAATTCAGGAAGACCCCAGACTCCTTTCAGAGACCAATTCACGTCCGAGAGGAGATTCCCAAGCTTTCATTCAAAGGCTTTTTCAATCATTTTAAGTATGTGGAGACGTGTATGTGAAGCAGATTCAGACACAGACACGACTCCAAGCCGACATTTTCTTGAAACCCACATTCCGCCTCTAAAAGGCCAAAGACTCAGCTCCTCACCCTGTCACCGCCATGGGCAGCACAGAGGACGCACGGTGGGAACAGGACAGCAGCAGGCAGCCACCCCCTCGCCTCAGCCTGGCTCTTTCCGGGTATCCTCACACTCTATCCACACAGCCACCCCCACACAGCAGGTACGGCTGTTCTGACTTTACACAGGGGAAACTGAGGCATGGACCTGGCCAGTGACTTTCTCTGGGGCCGTGTGTCTAGTGGCAGAGCCAGCGCTGGAACCCAGAAGGCTGCCGTCAAAATAGATTCAGTAAATGTTCTGGGCATAAAGGAATAACTGCCCTACTTCTGTCTCCAAAATCTCCCCTTTACAAGCTAGGGGATGGAGAGGTCCCAGGCCTCCAGCGTCTGCAGGGACAGGGGACGCTCCCCGGGACAAGGAGCTAGCCATCTGTCCTGTCCTTCCAGAGCCCACACTGTTGCCCATTTTTCTCAGGAAGGAAGCCGCAGCGTGCGGTCCTTCTGCGCACCAGGCTGACCGTCTCCCAGGTTCTTGGTTTTCTTCCTTGCATCCCTGTCTCTCTCACTGGATGCTGACTTTGCGCAGTGACCCCACTTTTTATGCCCTGATCTCAGACCACATCCGTCCCCACACCGACTGCATCCCTGAAAGACCCCTGGTCTGCGGGTGCTCCGGGCTCCCTGCGGCTGGCCCCTGGGCTGCTGCGATTGGTCTCACACATTGACCAAGGCGCATTCACTCGGCGCCTGCTGTGTGCAGGAGCTGAGCCTTCCCCAGGCTCTGGGCATTCCTATCACACCCCCACTGCGCCTGACGGTTCTCCATCTGTGGTGCTGAGTGATGTCCTGTTAGTGACGTGGACACAGAAACCAGGGCTTGCTTCTCTGAGCCTACATGCGGGGCATTAACGCAATTTTTTAAATGAGTTCCGCCAACTAATGATACATTGAGTTTGACTCACATAGTCCTAACAGACATAGGTTTGGCTTTCATATGCAAGAATAAAATTAAAGTTCTGTAACAATAACAATTTTTAGAGTTATCGTAACAATTAACTGCATAGTTACTCTTACTATCACTCAGTAAATCGCAGTTGCTTTTCTTTAGGGAGAAAGCTTTTAGGGGAAAAGCATATGAGGGATTCAGTCATATAAATGTCCTCTAAGTAGACATCAAGACCACAGAATAAACCAAATCCTGAAGCTGTATCACCAGAGAAAAATAAAAACTGCTAAGCTTAATAGAGGTTTATACAAACAAACACTGATATACACAGAAATTGTATGTGTGTCTGTGCTCCATGAGTAATACATTTTGCAACCTTAAAATATAGGCCTGAGATTAATAAATAAACTGTAACTTACCATGATTTAAGTGTACTGAAGGACCTGGAATTTTCTGTGGTCTGAAGGCCGCTAGCAGAAAGTGGCGTGTCCACACTGCTGTGATCTGCGTCACACGCTTCCGCGTATGTGTGACTCCAGCGTAGCAGCAGTGCGGTCCCTGAATAACAAAGTACCTGTCCAAAAGGTCAGATTTTCATTGAAACCCAGACGTAATTAAAGAAGAACACCTTTCGTGCCCTTCGTGAAATGTGGGTGCTCTGTGCAGTCTGCTGAGGAGCGACGCCGGCCTTGGGCTCCTCTGGAGCCGGGGCCACCCATTCCAAGAGCCACATTGGCTGTGAGGTCTCAATTCTACAGCTGAAGGAAGAAATTCCTCCACTAATGTGGTGGGTCCACTCTGACAATTTGTGTCCTTCAGGTCAAAAGTCAAATGGAAAAGGGCTGAGGTGATTTACGGCCAAAATGGGAAGATGTCTGGACTTTTCTGAGGGGTCTAGTGGGACCCCCGTCATCTGAAACAGTCCACCCTGGAGCAAGCAGAGGGGGCGTCTACACCAGCCCAGGCTGGGCCACCACCTACGTCCCCTCCCCTCCGCAGACCTCAAGACTTGCGTGCATTTCCAAACCCTCTCCTAAGAAGCTGCCCACCAAGGCCCAACTCCAGGCAAAATGACCCCCCCCAGAGGTGAGAGGCAGCTTGAGGGGCTCAGACCAACATTCTCAGAGGAGGCTGCTGGCTACAGATCCGCCTCCTGAAGCCCAAGCAGAGTGTTGTCCAGAAAACACCGGGTTAGAAGAGATGAGCCCTCGGGCCTCTCCCACCCATGAAGACCTAAGGCAGGGCCTCCTGCCACAAGCGGCCTGACCCCCTGTAGAGAGGAGTGGACAGTCAGGCCCCCCGAGGCTGGTGGCCTAGTGCAGGGACACTGGGACCCCAAGGAAGGAGACCAGCCAGGGAGATGCAGGCCAGCAGGAGCTGCTGCAGGGGCCTGGGGGTCCTGGTCAGTCCTGGTCACCCCAGTCCTTTAAGAAAAGGGCAGGAGCTGCAGGAACACCCCCGATGTGTTGCCCCGGACAGGATTCATCTCCATCGCCCTCCACAAAGACAAGGCCCTGGGAGGCCCAGGTCCAGTACAGGGAGACGCAGAAGCTGATGAGCATGAGAGGCTGGCGGTCACTTCAGCAGCCCAGCAGTCTGGGGAGGAGGGGTACCCTCTGCAGGAAGTGCAGGTGTTTGTACAGCGAGGGGGGACGCCCTAACAAACAAAGCACCTGTGTCATAAATTTCTTGAGAATTCAGCGGGTTGCTTTAAAGGAGACTCACAAAATGCCGAGCTCAAGGAAGATGCCCAATAAATGGAGAAATGGGGGAGAGAGGTTCCTTCACTACAATTACCATTGGCTGATTCCATTCCAGAAACCCAGCAAGCAAAGCCCATTCAGGCCACGGCACAGCAGACTCTGGATCGGGTTCCCTTCCAGCTCCGGGAGACCCAGTTACCTCCAGTGCCTAGTACAGGGCACTGGGGCCACTAGAGGTGGGGCCTTCAGAGAGAAGCCTCTGAACATACTCACAAAGGGCAGGTGTCCCGGCACCCACAGCCATGAGGTCCCGGCACCCACAGCCATGAGGTCCCGGCACCCACAGCCATGAGGTCTGCACACATCTCAGCACTCACAGTCATGAGCTCCGCACATGTCCCGGCACCCACAATCACAAGCTCTGTACGTGTCTGGGCACCCACAGCCATGAGCTCTGCACAGGGAAAAAGAAAATGCAACATTTATTTTTTTTTACTGACTTATCAGTCAGAGCGGTAGCTACAATGGTCCAGATCTGAGATGCACAATTTTTTTAACTTTTTTAAATGCCAGTTTGTTCTCATCTGCACCAGACCTGCAAAAGCCTTGTGCAGTGCAGATTCCAGTGGCCCCTGACGCTGGTTAGATCTGTTCAGCTACACACGCGTGCATGGCCTTCCCTGCCCTGTTTTGGAATATTTAACCCGATTGTGATTTGGCAGCAGAGTCCCTCCTGCCCCACCCACCCGCAGGCTCTGTGAGCAGACAGTCTGACACCCTCTACCCCCGCCCCGGACGTGCTTCCTGTTTCACTCCCCAGCTTTCTTAATCTTCTCTTTTTCATTGAAACATGATATAGTACTTTTTAAAAGGCATCTAGAATCTAATTCCTTCCCTTTTGTGGCTTTTTCAGTAGGAATATAATAACCATCTATGACTGAAGAACTCAGGATGACCAGATACCAGGCAATCGTATGGGATTTTTAATTTCTAAGAACTTTCAGTCTTCATTCTGTCACACAGGCTCTACCCAGCACCCAGGCACCGCCCCAGGGCCTGGAGAGGGGACGGGTAATAGCTCGGATCCCAGCAAGCGGCAGAGGCCCAGGAGCTTGCAAGGCCTTACGGAGGAGCCCTTGTATGTGTCCTTGGATGGTGAAATTAACAGTGGAAGGCCGTCCCTGCGTCCGTGAAGTCCAGATAAAATTCGCTTACTGCAAGGACCTGCTGCGCTCAGCAGGAGCCCTGAGAAACTGCAGTGAAATTGTAGAATTTAGAGCCAGCAGGCCGGCAAAGCTGGGTGTGAGCACTACGCCGGCAAAGCAACACTTAGCAACAAACCAGGGCAATGAGCAACCCCTTTACGCGAGGGGAAGACGCTGCCTGGGGTGCCCCGCTGTGACAGAAGCAGATCTGACTCTCCAGCTCCTCCACAGCCCGTCCAGGAAGCGGCACCCCCAGAAGGCTTGGCGGAGACGTGTCTGTCTACGCTGCGTTCACCCAGAACCTCCCGTCAGCCAAGCCCGTTTTTAAGTGGGCTGTGATTAGGAGGTGTGAGGCCCTCGGCGTCATCCATGGCTGTATGTGCGTGTGAGCAGGTGAGCCCCCTGTCAGTGTGCATGAGCCGACGCCTATTTCATTTCCCCACCCAAAGCTCTCAGAGGAAGCATGTGTCTGAATCACCAGCGCCGACACGGGCAAGTCCCCAGCACTTTCCCTCCTTGGCGGCCCCTGTCTGAGGCTGGATGAGGGCTGTGCTGGAAACCCCATCTTGCAGAGCTCTGAGGGTTCAACTGCAAACACAGAGTCCCCGTGACCAGTCGTTCTGCCCGAGCCAAGGGCTGGGTCTGTTGACTTTTTATGCATGAAGGGGAAACTGTCCTGTCCCTGAAAACAGCGCATTGGACCTGTCGCTTCAGAAAGTCAGACGAAGAGCAAGATGCGTGCAACAGACACAAAACGTGCATCTCCAGGACACAACATGAACTCTGCTTCCAGAAGGCCACTTCTCACTAATAAAACCATTGTAATTAAGACTGAAACGGCAAGACATGTAAAACTCAAGTCCGGCTGGGGCTCCAGGATGGTCACTCATTTTCTGATTGTCACTGTTCTCAGCCGCCATCCTGCGGCTGCGTCAGGACTATTGTCAGTATGATATTGGCATGTGCGTCCCGCTCACGGGAAGCGCAGGCTGCTGGGCTGCCTCTCCTTCCTGTGCACTTGTCCACAGATGAGCCACACACCTCACTGCCAGCTGCAGAACAGTCACGGAAAGGCAGTTGGCATGGGAGGGGAAGCAACAAGGGTCCCCACTCCCCCGCAAGCTTGTGCAGCTGCAGTGAGCCGCAGACACATGTAGCTTACACCTTTCAAGACACCACGTCTCATTCAGACATCTCAGGACTAACAGTGTTGGTTCCCACATGGCTCTGATGCCCTTCTTTGCATCAAATGTTTTGTGCAAAAAGGGTTCCAGGTTTTCCAATGTGAAAACAGCCCTCTGCAGAACCCCAGCGGCTGCCCGGGGCTGGCGTCTCTGTCCTGCTGTCCTGCGGGAGACGCTCTGGTGAGCTCATCAGAGGGGCTGCAGAGGCCACCCAGGGGGGCCTCCCTCCCTCCCCCACCCACCCCTCCTGTCTCCTGCACCCTGTCCTCCGCAGCTGATGACAGTTAAATCTATGGGTGGGAGGAATCCACCTCGCCCCGCCCCGCTGTAATTACAGCTCTGCTGCCGGCCCCAGCTCCGGCAGGCTCCATCTTGTCTGCGCCCTGGTGCCCGGCGTTTATTTACAAGCTCAAGAACGTCTCGAAGGCAGCAGCCGCGCTAAGGCCGGGAGGCAGTGATGAAAACATGGTGTGGTGGTCACAGGGGGCAAACACTGAAAGGCAGAGGCTGGAAGAACGGACAGTTATGTACATTTCTCAGGAAACTATGCAGGCGGCCTCCATGGCCGGGATGAGCGTTTGAGGTTGAGACCAAGCTGGGCTCAGAAGAGAACACAGAAGAATGCACGGAGCCACCATGCCATCTGAGAGCCAGGGGGCCAGGCCGGGGGTGGCCAGCAGGCTTTCAACCCTTCCACAGGACGTCCACTAGCTTGTTCCACGTCAACGGCTTCTCGGCAAAGCACTCGCCACAGATGCGTGGCCACCATGTCCTGGAAAAATGAAAGCAGAAACCAAACCCCAAACCCTTCTCAAGGACTCACTTTCACAGCCTTGCCTGACTCTTTTCCCTTCTTTTCTCAAAAGCTCTTTTTCATCGGCTCCTTTGCACGATCGCACCAGCACTGACCTGCGATATTTCGCACTTCCTCTGCCTCCCAAGCTGATTCATTCAATCCACCACATGGTGAAATGTTAAAAGACACGATCAAAGTATGGAGAAATCACCGCAAATAAAAGTCATCAGCATGTGGCAGAACCATAAGCTGCCGATGAGGATACAAGCTGATTCCTATCCCTCCCCTCAAAGATGGGAACCCGAGGTAAGCACGTGGCCAAGCGCTGCCTCGGCGAGGTTGGAGAGGCCCGTGCTGCTGAAATGTGGAGCGGGCGTGAGGATGAGGCTAGTCACCAATGACGGCCAAGCTTGCATTCACATATAATATCGCATTTTAAATAATTTATTATTTCAGCTTTAAAAAGCACACATTGTTTTCATATAATACAATATATATTAATTATACTTCATGTAATTTATTGCATGCATTGCTGTTATACTTCCTGCCATGATGTATGTATATTTGGAATGAGAGGCAGGGAACAAAACCCTTTGGGGAAACGTATTTCTGTTCATATGAATCTGTGTGTTAGCTTGTCCATCTGTGAAGTGGGAGCAATTGCCCCAAGCTCATAATGTATTCCAGTGGCCTCTGCCGTGGGCAGTACAAAGTTGCGGAGCTGTTCAGAGAAGGGTTGTCCTAAACCAGCAGCAAGGTCATCATTTCTTAAGTCTCACTGCGTTTTGTATTTACTTTATTTCAGCCTCAACTTGGAAGCCAAGGCAGCCTGTGTGGTTTAAACAGAAAGGAGCCTCGGAGCTCCCCAAGTGCATACAAAGCCATTTCCATTACCTGGAGCACGGTTCCTTGCCACACAACCACTAAAAACCACGCTGCAGAAGAATACTCGGTGATGGGGGTGCTGTGACGCCTGAGAGGGTTACACAGGCCCCTGAGCCCTCAACGTTACAGAAGCAGGGTGGACACAGGCAGAGGCGCATCC
>NW_022439702.1:0-8076 GCF_009761245.1 Sapajus apella
CGTGTAGAGTTTGCTTCTGAGTGTCTGCTTTGTTTGGTAGAGGTGGGCAGGAGGAGAAGCTGAGGGGCCGGGGCTGGGATGCCAAAGTTGGCTCTGCCTGCCCAGCAGTGGGCCTCCCCGTGGAATGTCACCACCCAGGAGCTGGGAGCGGCCCTTGGCTCACCGTGTTCTGCATGGTTTAGGTCGGACTTCATTGTCCTTTGTTCTAAATCCCACCCTAACTTCTTCCAGTCTCCAAACTGGCTGTAACCCTGAATCCAAGCTATTAACCACGCCTGACAGTAACAAGTCTTTGACGCATCACCAGTCCCTTGAAGACAGCAGAATGTCCCTTTCCCGTGGGGAGGAGATCTGGGCCAGGCAGGGCAGCTGGGGAAGCGTTTGAGTATCTGGAACATGTGTGTGCCTTCTCGGGTGTGGCGGTGACTCACCTGGTTTTAATAAAACACCCTGCAACACCTCAGTCTCTGCCTGGCATTTTTCAACTCCTAGAGTAAGTGACACCCCCACGGGCACCAGTATCAAGGAGGAAATGGGGGGAAGGCACATCCTGGGTTTGTGTGTGCAGAGAGCCTCAGGGGAGAGGAGAAGGGGAGGAGGAGAGGCAGGAGGGTGAGAGGGACAGGAGCCCACCCTCCTTAGGCCACCACTCAGAGGCAGGCCCAGTGCAGGGCATGGGGAAATGGAGGAGACAGCCTTGGCCCAGGGGGCCATGAAAAAGGCGCTGGAGCTGTTCCGGAACGGAACATGGAAGACATGGAATCCCTTCTCCCGGTGGGGGGAGGCAGCGAACGGACCTCTGCAATACGAGGAGAGAGTGACAGGTGCGCCGGACTGCGGGAACCCAGAGGAGAGGGACAGGACCAGGGAATGGATCGTCATCATGGCTGCAGCATCTTCAGTAACATGGGAAGGTCACCCAGCTAGTCAGTGACAGAGCTGGGACTCAAACTATGGCCTGGAAGGCAGCAGGGACAGCAGCCAGGGAGACAGCTGGGCAGCCAGCCAGTGGCAGCTGCTGACCTTCTGGCCACCGAGAAAGGACACACACATGGGGAGTAATTTACAAACACAGGCCAGGAGACAAAATCCGTAACTGCAAAGGCAGAGCGCATGGGTGGAATAGCTAAGTACTACTTTCGAGAGTCAGGAAGAAAAGGTTGGCATGTCACTGAGACAGCCAGGGAGCAGGCTGCAGCACAGGGTGTGGAAAGGGGACTGGAAAAGGGCCTGGTGGGCTGGGACAGCCCAGGTGCCCAAGCCACGAGGGTCCCGAATGCCGCCACGACTCTGGGCACCATCTCTAGGAAGCCCCAGGTTCTGGGCATCATAAATCTTCAGTGGCTCCCAGAACAAGGAACCTTGAGCCCCCTACCCTTCAGCATCTATCTCGGGGCCCAGCCCTCCTGTCCCCTACCCCATGATAATCCTGACCTCACTGCCCCAAACCTCAGACTAAGCCAGGCTCACAGCTGCCGGGCAGAGCACAGCTCCTCGGCTGGAGGCGGACATGTCCCAAATCCTAGCACACTGATTTATCAGGCTGTGCGGTGGCACTAGACAACCGCATTAAAGGGGCACCTCGTTCCTTTCTGTGCCAGGCCTTGGGAATTCGTATGCTCTCTGAAGAGGTGAGAGGGGAAGGAGGGGAGTTCAGGGTGAGGGGAGCGTTTTGATCTTGGAGCCTGGAGAAAAATTCCACGTACTTAGTCATTCAATTGAACACTCAGGCAATGAGCAGCTCTGCAGAGGATTCATGTGCAGGATTTAAAGTTGAACAAACTGGGTCCCTGTCCGCAAGCCATTAACAGTCTAGTCAGGGAGACAGATGTGTTCTGGTAATTAAATCAGGGCAGAACCCATTTGGGATGCAGACATGCACCCCTACTTGTTATGCGTTCAGCATCCATTCAACAAATGTGTGCTGAGCACAGCAACTAAAAAAAAAAAAATTCCAGTGTATGTGCACCTTGGATGCACACAATGGAACTTATTCTTTGTGTGTGTGTGTGTGTCTGTGTGTGCACGTGCGCGCCTGTGACTCCAGGGGACTTCTCTTTTGAATCTTCATTGTGCCTGAGTGGCAGACACTGAATTTCAGTTTATTTGAGATTTTTCTGTGGTTTTGGGCTGATTGCAAGGGGGTTATGTGTGCCAAGTTGTGGTGTGCATGCATGGGGAGGTGGCAATCTGGTCATTGCTGTCATCTGTCCCCAGGGGTGACCTCAGGACTACTGCACCCACCGGGTCCTCAGATCAAATCCTCTGCAGAGGAAACTGTGGCTGCTTTTGCCTGGGACCACCTCCTCCCTGAAACACTCTTGCCCCACGAGGGTTCTGCCTAGAATGTGAGGCATGGCCACTGACATATCTGAGCTTTTTCTTTTCTTTTTTTTTTTTTTTTTTTTCCTTCTCTAGGAATCAGCAGGGCTTGTGCCAGGTGGCTCTGTATGGTTGTGTGGGTTGTGCACTCTACGTGAGTGACTGACCAAAGGGGACACTAACAGCTGGATGCGAACTGTGCTCCAGTTACCAAGCTGTGCACCCAGAGGGGATGCCTTTTTCTAACCCACACAAGGTGCTCCGTGAGCAGGGACAGAGCTGCCTTCTCTGAGAACCGCTGCCATCTGCTATCTGGGTGTTTTCTCTTCAGTTCTCTTCTTTATGACAGTTTCATTCTCCAACCTGGAAAGCAAAAAGTCTGATGATTTCCTCCAAGTCTTTTGTTCTTTCTGTATATTCCTTCTGCTTCTCTCCAAGTTGACACTGCAAATCCAGGCAACGGACATGGGGTTTTTTTGGTTCTCAGCTGTCACATCCTTCCCTGAGGCTTGGGCACAGAAATACTTTGCTGTCTGAAGAAAAGGTAAGAGCAAAAGGAATAAAGGAAATCCTGAGGGAAAAACAGAGGTTAACATTTGAAAAATAGCCGGCCAGGCACGGTGGCTCAGGCCTGTAATCCCAGCACTTTGGGAGGCTGAGGCGGGTGGATCATCTGAGGTCAGGAGTTTGAGACCAGACTGACCAACATGGTGAAACCCCGTCTCTACTAAAAATATAAAATTAGCCAGGTGTGGTGGCACATGCCTGTAATCCCAGCTACTCAGGAGGCTGAGGCAAGAGAATTGCTTGAACCTGGAAGGCAGAGGTTGCAGTGAGCTGGGATCTCACCACTGCCTTCCAGCCTGGGCAACGAGAGTGAAACTTGGCTGTGCACAGTGGCTCACGTCTATAATCCCAGAACTTTGGGAGGTTGAGGCGGGCACATCACAAGGTCAGGAGTTCGAGACCAGCCTGGCCAACATGGTGAAACCCTGTCTCTATTTTAAAAAAACAAAAAAACAAAAAGAAAAATCAGCCGAGCGTGGTGGCGCATGCCTGTAGTCCCAGCTACTCGAGGGGCTGAGGTGGGAGGATCACCTGTGCCCAGGGAGGCCAATACTGCCCTGAGCCATGACTGTGCCATCGCACTCCAGCCTGGCCAACAGAGTGAGGCTCTGTCTCAAAAAAAGAAATAATTAAAAAAAAGAAGTAGGAAGAGAGTTTCCGGTGTGGGAACTGACTAAGGAGTGGCTTTCCAAATTCACTGAGTGGCACATTCACACAGGCACAGATGGAGTATTTCCTGAGGCCCGCAGGGTACCAGGCACTGAGCTAGGCTCAGTGGTGCCACGGTGCAGCAGACAGGCCCTGCCCCTGCTTTGGGGAGCTGACCAGGCACAGGGCTCTGAGAGTATAAAGGGGGGTGTGGGAATGACGGCAGGGAGGCTTGTGGGGTCCAGTCATGGTGGATGAAGGTCATAAAGGGTCAGGTGGTGCATGGCTCAGGGTTTTCCAGAGAAACAGAACCAATGGGAGGTGTCTATATGAATGTTCATGTTGCCTTTTCTATAATCACTCTGTTTTTGTTTTTGAGATGGAGTCTTGCTCTGTCACTCTGGCTGGCGTGCCGTGGCACAATCTCGGCTCACTGCAACCTCCATCTCCCAGGTTCAAGCGATTCTCATGCCTCAGCCTCCCGAGTAGCTGGGATTACAGGCGTGTGCCACCACACATGGCTAATTTTTGTGTTTTTAGTAGAGACAGGTTTTACTATGTTGGTCAGGCTGGTCTCGAACTCCTGACCTCAGGTGATCTGCCCGCCTTGGCCTCCCAAAATGCCGGGATTAACGGGAGTGAGCCACCGAGCTTGGCTCTACATTTGCTCTTATCACCTTCTGTGAGATGTTTTATAGATTGACTCACCTATCCTCCATGACTCTTTTTTTTTTTTTTTTTTTTTTTTTTTTTAGATGGAGTTTTCTTCTTGTTGCTCAGGCTGGAGTGCAATGGCATGATCTTGGCTCATTACCACCTCCACGTCCCAGGTACAAGCGATTCTCCTGCCTCAGCCTCCCGAGTAGCTGGGATTACAGGCATGTACCACTATGCCCGGCTAATTTTGTATTTTTAGTAGAGACAGGGTTTCGCCATGTTGGTCAGGCTGGTTTCGAACTCCTGACCTCAAGTGATCCACCTGCCTCGGCCTCCCAAAGTGCTGGGATTACAGGCGTGAGCCACCGTGCCCGGCCCCTCCATGATTCTTACATATTTTTCATCTCTTTGCTAATCTGAGTAGGGATTTCCCTTGTTTTTTGCTTTATTACACATTTTTAAAATTTAATTTGTTTTGAAATCAGAATTACTGTGGTCCTAGAGGTGGAGTGCACCTCATATCTAGGTTGTTGGACTTTCTAGAAATGGAAATCTTGACCACAATTTATAATTATGAATTTATTTTTTAACTGTTATTTTGTGTCTGTTTCTCTGTTTGCTTATCATCATAGCTCAATGCCTAGCTCATCATTGAAGCTAGTTAATTTTGGCTGAGTACATGTTATACTGCACTGAGAATATGGATGTAAAAACGTGTGGTAAGCTGTAGAGTATTTGAGAAATTAAATGATTCAGGAGGTCCCAGTAGAACCCTGGTTCTGCACATCTGATTCCTGAAGCTGAGCCCTAGGTGCGTGTGTCCCTGTGTGCACACTGGGCGTGTGTGCTTTGACGTGTGTGAGTCTGAGTGTATGAATGTCTCTCTGACTCTCCACTCTCCCGCTCTCAGGTCTGATCTCAGCTTCTAGCCACATTACCTGCCACTTTGGAATCCACAAGAGTCACCCCCAGGACAGCCCAGGCAACTTCTTTAAAATCTGGCCCTCCTGACTGCCTGGGATTGTGGCTTTCTGGGTGGAGCCTGGAGAAGTTGGAGAGGATGTAAAAGAAACCAGGGCTTGGGCACTATCTGGGGAGTAGAAGAGAGAAAATGTGACGAGCTGTGCCCGGGATGACTCCCTGGAGTCCTCAGCGTGGCCAACAAGCCATTAGCTGAGCAGAGCTGGGGCATCCGTGAATGCGAAACAATGAGGGGACAGGCTTGATAAGGGATACACACTTCCACACACATGCAAATACCCACACACATACAAATACACACATGCAAATACACAGACACACACACGCAAATACACAGACACACACACATGCAAATACACACAGAGACACACACACGCAAATACACAGACACACACACATGCAAATACACACAGAGACACACACACATGCAAATACACAGACACACACACGCAAATACACACAGAGACACACACATGCAAATACACACAAAGACACACACACATGCAAATACACAGACACACACACATGCAAATACACACAGCCACACACACATACACACTCACATGTACACACACAAACACAAATATTCTCCTAATTTCCACATTTTTTAAAGTAAAATCAGTCTGAGCCTCCACTTCCAGATTAGCAGGAAGTCTGACTTCCCTGTGGGCTCTCCTTCCTCTCCCTGAATTGCCTGAGGATGCGGAGGCTGACTCAGCCCAAGAGGGCCAGGTGGGTTGTACATGTGTGGTGGCGCTGAAGGCCCTGATCTGCCCGCTGGGGCAGCTTCGGGCACTGCTGCCCTGTTACCACACAGTTGTTCTCTGGGCAGCCATCCTGGGCAAGCTGGCCAGTCCTTGTCCAGTGCCCATTACTTCTGTTTTTAGAAACAGATGCTCAGTGCTGCAAAGAAAAATCAGCACTGAGACAAAGGATCTTTCAGCAATGCAATTTTTACTTCCTGGGCTGCAGGAAGGGTACTCCTGCTGGCCATCGTGCCACGAGAGTACAGTGAACAAAGGAGAACAGACACATTTATCCCTTACGCATTTGGGGTGGTCCTCACTGCTGCATCTGATCTCCGTTGGCTGGAGCCAGACCTCGCAATCTAAACTAAAACCCGACTGGCTAGCAACTTAAAACTTTTCTAAACAGGTAAAGGCCACGGAGAGCTGGGACATGCCTGTGAGCACATCCAGCACAGATATCTTGGTTAAAGTACAAGGACATAGAATGGACTACGTGCCTGTAAGCACGGCCTGTCTAACAGCTACATAGGATAGCGCTTCACAAAGAATTACCAGCACACTTATGATTTATTCTTTAACAAGAAAGGAAACTTTAAAAAGGAACTTTTCTACTTCCCACATCTGTCCTGATCCAGACGCTCGCCTGCAGAGAGATCCAAGCTTGTGCTTCAAAGACTGGTGGTTATAACTCAAAGCTGCACACCCTGCCATTTTTCTTAAGGCCCCAGCTTGGGGACTGGGGGCACTGAGGGTTCCCACTGCAGCCCCAGGCAGAGCCGAGCGAAGGACCCTTCAACAGGAGAATGCCAGCCTTGCTGAGCTGGTCCCCAGGCATCCTTCCTGCAAAATGAGGTTCTCCTCTCCCTGACCCTCAGAAGGGAACGGTCAGAACTCCCAGGAGCTCCGTAGCAAGACTGTCTGCCCCGTCCCCAGTTCTTGCATCTGAAGCTGCTGGGAAGGCGGTCTTCTTCAGGAGCTTGGTGGGCGGGCTCTTCTGCCAGGCTCAGAGCTTTTCCAGCTTGCAGTCTTCCCAGAGCAGGTTGGAAGCGTCATGACACCAGCTCTGCAGAGCTGAGTCCTGCCTTCCATTCTGCAGGTGCCCTGAGGCAGAGCCGCTGACATTTGCTTGAGTTAAGGCAAGACTCATTAACCCGCCAGCTGACGCCAAGTGACCAAATCCTGCTAAGCACCTGCAGGCTGGACTGGTAGGAGTTCAAGCCTTGGGGGACATCCCAGTGGCCACCAGGGCCTGGCGCCTCGCTTCTCACCTCTCACTTACACGGGAGTGTTCATGTGAGGCCACTGCGCAGTGCAGGACTCCTGGCGACTTGAGGTCTCTGCCACTCAGTCGAAACTCTTGGACGCTTTTCAACGGCAGCTTCTCTCCAAAAAACAAATAAACACACACACAAATCATTTTTTTGCATTCCACCTAATCAGGTACCCAATACATTTCATTCATCAAATACCTGTGAAACACTTACTGTTTCCATTTCATTTCTTTTTTTTTTTTCTTTTTTTTTTTTTTTGAGACACAGTGTCACTCTGACACCAGGCTGGAGTGCAGTGGCGCGATCTCAGGTCTCTGCAACCTCTGCCTCCCGGGTTTAAGCAATTGTCTCCTGGTTTCAAGCAATTTTCCTGCCTCTGCCTCCTGAGTAGCTAGGATTACAGGTGTCCACCACCATGCCCCGCTAATTTTTGTATTTTTAGTAGAGACAGGGTTTCACCATGTTGGCCAGGCTGGTCTCGAACTCCTGACCTCAAGTGATCTGCCCGCCTCGGCCTCCCAAAGTGCTGGGATTACAGGCGTGAGCCAGCACACCTGGCCTTATTGTCTCCATTTCTATTGCTGCAGAGTAAATCACCCCAAAACGTAATGGTTTAAAACACAACTGTTCTGTATCTTATTATTGCCTCTTCTGGCCGTAGGAATGGAGCAGGCTGAGTGAGGGGGTTTTCACTCAGGGTCACTCACACAGGAACTAGAGCCATCCCCCGGGATGTGGATCATGCCCCTGGCTGTCAGTTTGAAAACCCACAGACAGCCGAAGGCCATGCTCTGGACCACTTGGCAAAGCTGCCCAAGTCACTGGGCAGGTATCTTTCAGTAACTCCTCCTCATTACTCATGGGAGAAAAGTTCAGGCAAC
>NW_022439702.1:8176-8697 GCF_009761245.1 Sapajus apella
TTTTTTTTTTTTTTTTGAGACAGAGTCTTGCTCTGACACCAGGCTGGATGGAGTGCAGTGGCGTGATCTCAGCTCACTGCAATCTCTGCCTCCTGGGTTCAAGCAATTTTCCTGCCTCAGCCTCCTGAGTAGCTGGGATAACAGGTGCGTGCCACCACCCAGCTAATTTTTGTATTTTTAGTAGAGACGGAGATTCACCATGTTGGCCAGCCTGTTCTCGATTTCTTGATCTTGAGATCCACATGCCTCAGCCTCCTAAAGTGCTGAGATTACAGGCATGAGCCACCAAGCCTGGCTTTTTTTTTTTTTAAGATGGAGTTTCACTCTTGTTACCTAGGCTGGAGGACAATGGCACGATCTCAGTTCACTGCAACTTCCACCTCCTGGGTTCAAGCGATTCTCCTACCTCAGCCTCCTGAGTAGCTGGGATTACAGGAACCCGCCACCACACCCAGTTAAATCTTGTGTTTTTAATAGAGACAGGGTTTCACCACGTTGGCCAGGCTGGTCTCAAACTCCTG
>NW_022439703.1:0-8681 GCF_009761245.1 Sapajus apella
TACCCCCATAATTTATATGTTAATTCTAATTCCCAGTGTAATGGTATTTGAAGGTAGGGCCTTAGGTCATGAGAGTGAAGCCTTTATAATAGGGATCGATGACCTTATAAAAGGACTCCAGAGAGCTAGTTAGTCCCTTCTGCCATGTGAGGACACATCTAGAAGTACCAGAAAGTGTCCCTCACCAGACATTAAATTTGCTGGGACCTTGATCTTGGACTTCCCAGCCTCCGGAACTGTGAGAAATAAATTTCTGTTGTTTATAAGCTAACCTGTTTATGGTATTTTGGTATAGCAACCCAAATGGACTGAGACAGCCATCCAGTAAAAAATAGCATATACGTCTATAATAAATACAAAAAGTTATGTTCTAAAATTGAATAACAATATGTTTATTGAATCAAAGACATTAACTGCCTAAAACTGATTACCCAAAGAGGTAGTTAGGTATCAAAATTCCTGATATATGGGAAATGTTCACTATATAATACCTTTAAATGACAAATGATAAAACACTATACAGTGTTCTTATTATTTTTTAATTATAAAAAGGATTCAACATTAATTTTTTTCTTGGGGACAGGGTCTCACTTTGCTCAGGCTGCAGTGGAGTGGCATGGTCATAGCTCACAGAAACCTCGAACTCCTTGGGCTCAATCAATCTTCCCACCTCAGCCTCCCAAGTAGCTGGGACCATAGGGGTGCACCACCATTCCTAGCTAATTTATTTTTGTAAAGGCAGGGTCTCCCTGTATTGTCAGACTGGTCTTCAACTCCTGGGCCACTGTAGTGTTATCTTAGCTTAGAAAAAAATTATATAAAGCCTACATCAAAATTAAATAGGTAACTCCAGATGACAGTACTTGGAGTGCCTTTCTTTATTTCTTTAAAGTTTTTCTACTTTTTCCAAACTGTCGCAATTGCATTTTTTAAAGCAATAAATACCTTAAAGTAAAACAAAAACTGGATATCCAAGATGGCTGAATAAGAACAGCTCTGGAGCACAGTTCCCAGTGAGAGCAACACAGAGGTCTCGCTCTGTTGCTAGGCTGATTCGGAATTCCTGCCATCAAGCAATCCTCTCTCCTCAGCCTTTGGAAATGCTGGGATTACAGGCGTGAGCCACCATGCCAACTGGCTTGTTTATTCTTATTTCTTAAACTTGTTGAGTATATGATTATTCAAACAATTTAAAAATCATATTCACTCTTTAATAATTAAAGTATCTTCCACAGGTGGGAGAAATGTAATCCAGCTTCTCGTTTTCCAAATCCATTGATATTTAGTCTCTAAAATAAAACCCCTACAATCTGAGCAGATAAGCAGTATTGCTTAACTGGAAAATGATTGATTGTGATTGGTCATTGAATGAGTTTCATTTGTATTTGTTTGGTATTGGTTTTGCTAACTGGATGAGATCATGTAGTAAGCAAATATGACTTTAAAATTTTTACAACTCTTGGTGAAATCTCTTTATAGATTGTGAAACATCTGTTGAATTCTCATCTGATGGTATAATGTACTCAATGATGAGTCACTAGCAAGGACTTCTTTCTTCATGTTTTAATTTCTAACAAAACAAAATCATGTAACCATCCAAGAGGAATCTAGAAATACTTGTTGAGTTCATATGCCTTCAGATCACCAGTATTAATGATTTCCATATAGTCTGGTTATGAGGCCACCATATGGTTTTATCGTCTGGATTTTTTTCTTCTAACTTCAAATACTATTTTCGAAATAAAACCTCGGATTCTAAAGTTTATCTTTAAATAAAAGTGAAGCCCTATACATTTTCAGCACAGAACTTTCTCTTAAATACATAGAAATGATAACTTTGTTTTTATGCCAATAAACTAGAATAACACATTTTTTTCTTCTGGATTTCGAAACACTACACACACATACACAGACACACATACAAATACGCACACAAATACACACATACACACATGCATACAAATAGCTCTCGTTCAGATAATGTGACTTTTAAAAGCATGTCAATTTGATTGTGAATTATTACACCAATAAGGTATAATTAGCAAATCATTTATTTCCTTCATGAGTATACTGAAAGTTAACAATGCCATTCCTCAAATAACATTTCAGACTTCACCTCTGGACCATAGCCCATAGTGCTTTGCACTGTGCTATTGATACACTGTTACTAAATTGAACTCAGGTTTAAGGAGTTCTCTTGAAGAAATCAGCAAATACTGTACACAAATACAAACTTGAACATCCATGGATAATTTATAGCTTCCTACGTCAAATGTTGATGGAAAGCATTTGAGGATAGATTGTGGATTAAGCAGGGATGAAATTTCAAGTGGGTTGGATGGGGATTAGCTGCTACTGTTCTGGAATCTCGGGCCTGTGGAAAGCTAGCCTGCTAGGCTGTTCCACTCACATATTCTAATTCAACTACAGATTTCGTAGTTATCAGTGCCATTCACCCCAATAGCCTATGCCCTTCTGGTGGCATCAACATCTGTTTCCTAATTGCTCACTGTTTCCCCACAAAACACATTCTGGTCCTTTTCAAAAATAACTCTGTATTCTCCCAAGCTGAGCAGTCTCGTCTCCGACTTCTCTATTCAGAAATAGACATTAGCCCAGACCTTCTTAGGTGATGATTTGTAGTCTCTATTACTGCTATTCATGACTTCATTGAAAACCTAGAGAGCCACAGAAGACACTCCTATGGTTATCATACCATAGTCAACATTGCATCAGTACTCACGTGGTTCATTTATTTCATTTAACTATCCAGGATCATTTCTTGCCATCACTCTCCCTCGCCCACCTTCTCCAAGTTATGAACTGCCTGTATTTGCAAGTAGTCTTTATATATTTAGGGAGCGCAAGCAGGTTTGACTACTGCCCAAACAAAATACTATAAGGCTTATCTATTATGAAATCATGTCATGAATAACACAGAGAATACAGGAATTCTTTTATTCATTGTTTTGGGGAAACCCTATATTTGCTTAGAATCATGACATTTTTATATTGGGAAAAACGTTGTTCCTTACATGGTCATAACTAAGAGATGTCAGTGTTAAAGATATCTGGACACAGGGATGTTCTCATGAATTTGAATCAGGTAATGGACATAGACAGATATATACCAAATAAAGAATTTAATTTTGGTTAACACTCACTAAATACATCTTCCTTAACTTTTCCCTCATTTTTTTCTCATTTATTTAATTTGTGCTACCCTAAAAACCCAAAGTGGCTAATGGGACATGATTAGGTAATGGTGAGATGGAAGATTAGGGAGAAGAGAGTGGATTCAAACAGGTTTTTGAGGATTATCAGAAGTGGCAGAAGAATTGAAATTTCTGCTGTCCCTGGTGAAGTCAGACCAAAAGAGTAGCAGGAGTTCCTGCTGTGAATTGAGAAGCTGGTGATTTTATTTCAAAGGCAGCCAAGCGCTTTCCAAAGTAAGAATCAGCAACTATTTACATAAAGGGCAAGATTACCCAAATGCAATCTGTTTGTGAGATGGGCAGAATGTTTTTGGGCACTTCCCACTACTCCTGATTATAGGGAATTAGGTTACCATTGTTGAAGGTAAGGATTTGAGGACTGTGCTTGACACCTGCCTCTCCACACCTTTCAGAGGTTTATATAAGTAACATGGAGAAACTGTCAAAAATACAAGAAATCAACAAAATCAATTATGATCCTGAAGTTGCAGTGTTACGTGCTTACTAATAGTGTGAAAAATGTGTTGAAAAAAAATAGTATAAAGTATAGTAACCTAAAAAATGCTATTAGCACTTTGATCAGGAGAGGACATAAAGATATTTCACAACTGGTATGGCATAAGCAATGACCTATTAAAATGGACACAGACCAGACTGCTGGAAAAAGGCCTAGATAGGGTCTCCTGACACAGGGAAAGGGCTGGGACGAACAAGCCATTAACATCAATGTCACTTTTTAACAACTGGCACAGACAAAACCTTGTGTATACTACCCGAATATTAGCCCTGCCTTTGTATAATTTGTGTATGCCAGCTCAATATTAGCCCTGCAGATGATATTACTACTACCACCACTCTTGGTCTCCAGCAGCCTGACATTTGGCCTAACAATTGAAAAGAAATTGCTTATTCACAGTAACACATGCCTTTACATCTCTTGCTGTATACACTTTTTTTTTTTTCTTGAGATAGAGTCTCACTCTGTCACCCAGGCTGAATTGCGATGGTGCAATCTCGGCTCACTGCAACCTCTGCCTCCCGGGTTCAAGCGATTCTTATGCCTCAGCTACCCAAGTAGCTGGGATTACAGGCGCGGGCCACCACACCCAGCTAATTTTTGTATTTTTAGTAGAGATGGGGTTTCATCATGTTGCCCAGGCTGGTCTCGAACTCCTGACCTCAGGTGATCTGAGGCAAAGTGAGACCCTGTCTCCAAAGTGCTGGAATGGCATTTGTGAGCCACCACACCTGGCCGTATATATTTTACTACACTTCAATCATTTAGCATTTTCACATTGGCTTGTTATGGTTTCTTTACCAGAAATTTTGATTCAAATGAAATTAATGTCAAAACAAATTCTGTTGTTTTTCACAAAAATTCTGAGTTTGGCTGCCATATTAATCCAAGGTATTAATGTGTGAAATAATGGAATATTTCACTGAATGTTCAGTCAGCATACAGCTAATACCACTATAAATTTAAATCATAAAATCTCATGTCGACTATACATCAGAATTTACCAATAAAGGGCAAAAAGTTAAAACAGTGCTTTTAAAGAGTACTGGTTTTTAAAATTTGCAATTCTTAGGATACTTTATATATGTATTATTCTACATATGTCAAATGTTTAGATATACTTTCTCAAGTTCAGCTGGGTACGGTTTTTAGGTGACTACTTCAGCTAACCTGCTGTTGAATATAGTGCTCATAGTAAAATCATACCTGTGAGTTTATCAAACAAACAGTGGAAAGTAACAACCAGGTAAATAATTGTAAGAATTATGTTTATATGCCAATGCTTAGTAAATCTTTTTGAAATTAAGCTTAGAATTGTACACATTGCTATATTAAGCAACTCCAACTATTTCGACTTAAAAAACTGCAAAAACTTGTGTGTAAATATTTTTGTATGATTGAAATTGTAAAAGATAAAAGTATAAGTAATGGAGAATTATTTCTGAGAACTCTAAGAAGAAATCTAACTACAATAATAAAGAGAAATCAAATGGTCTAAGAGCCAAGACAGAACTCTGTCACATCTAAAATGGAAATAGTACTCTGAAATAAGAAAGAGCAACTAGAAATGGGAAGCCCAGTTGCCACGGCACTACCCAACATGAAGAAATATAACCTAGGAAGGATGTTTCCAACATGAGAACTTACGTCAGCTATGATGCCTGGCTTGCAAATCACAGAAAGTCGGACGCAAAGTGGCTTAAAAATGAAACTATTGTATTGGCTTACATAACTGCAAAACCCAAAGTTAGGCCTTGTTCAGGCAGTGCTTCAGCTACCCATGCAAGAATATCACCAAGGATACAGTTTCTTTGTCTTTCCAGCCTGCTTTCTGCAGAGCTGGTTTTGTTCTAAAGATGACTTGTCGTAATACCATGATGACTACAAACATCTCTGGAACACACACTTCCCAGAATACATTTGCACCATGGAGGAGAGTGTGCGTGTGTCAGCATTCTCAGCAAATGTCTCAAGATTAATTATCTTTGGGCTAATGAAAAGATAAATGCAAAGGTACCACTACATTTCAGGAAGACCCAAGAGTTCCAGAGACATATACCATCCTTTTAAGATTTAGCTATCATAGTGCTTCATGAAAATAATACAAAGCAATAAAATGTCTTCAGTAGTATCAGTTCTTTACCTGGTTGAATAGTAGCATCTACAAGAAGACTAATAATTTTCCAAAACATTTCAAGTGAAACAAAAACTGCAGACATCACTATCATTGAAAATATATCACCCTGTATATCATTGTGCACTATGAGTGGATATTCTAACAACAAATTAAATTCAGACATTGTGTACTTGTTTTATATATATATATATATATATATATATATATATATATATATTTTAGCTAATGGCATCTCACCAGTGATATTTTTTCTTCTATATTAAATGAAAGACATTTCAAAATTTTTTTGAAAATATAATTAAGTTTTATGCCTGAAAAAATATTTTTCTCATTTGAGGCATCCATTGATGCCTCCGTCTGACATCTAGTCCATTTCCCTATCACTAAAGTATTTATCCATTTACAGAAGAGTGATTATGTATATCCATGTTACAGATCCCTCTGGAGGTATCAGCATAAAACAAGTAAAAATTGAGTCAATTTCTGCTTAGAGTAAATTAATCTATGTCATGTTTCACTCATAATCATTTTTATTTTTTATTCAAAGGTGATAATTTAGTCGATTTATTAAAGGAACTTTTTTCTAGAGCACACATCAATATGCTTTACAAATATTGGAAGCATTTTTATTTTCTGTTTACAACTGTAGTTAGATTTAACCAGTGATATTAGTCTCTATCTTGACTACACTGAATAGAATCCCTTCAGGAACCAAATAGTCTTTTAGCACTTACTTGTTCTTTAGTATAACTATGAAAAGAAAAATATTTCAGCAGGAATCATCAAACAATTCCACATGATGAATTAAGATACAAATGGTGCATTAAGTTTCTTAACGGGCAGATATAGCGCATTGTAACAGACAATTTTCGGAGAAATGTAATTTATGTTCAGAGATCCACAAGCTATAGTGTATAATATGTATACATATAAAGAAAACAAAATTGATAGCCAAATTATTAACTACTGAGTTCAAATCTTTTCCTTGCAATTAATCAGATAAATGAAGATAGAAAATCTAAGGCTAAACTGGTTTTATTAACACCAATAGCGAAGAAAACTTTCAAGGATTTTTTTACACATTGAGATGAAGAGGAGAAAGTAAAGTTTAAGATTAGTTCACTCAGGTTTTACACTTGTTGGTATGTTATAGATTTAATGCTTTTTATCCCCTCCCCATAATTCATGTGTTAAAACGTAACTCCCAATGTGATGGTATTTGGATGTGGGGCCTTTGGATGAGTGTCTTATAAAAGAGATTCCAGAGAGATACCTCACCCTTCTGCCATCTGAGGACACAGTAAGAAGACGGCACTCTATGAACCAAGAAGTGGGCCCTTAACAGACACTGAATCTATACCTCGATCTTGGGCTTTCCAGCTCAGGAATTGTAAAAATACATTTCTGTTGTTTATACTCCATCCAGTCTATAGTATTCTGTTATGGCAGCCCGAGCTGACTAAAGCAGGTGGTGTCTTAGTGTCCTAGGGCTCCTATAACAAAGCACCAGAAATTAGCTGATTTAAAACAACAGAAATCTGTTCTCTCACAGGTCTTGAGACTGGCAGCCTGAAACCAAGGAGTAGGCAAAACCATGCTGCCTCTGAAGCTCCTGGGGAGGACACTTCCTTGCCTCTTACAAATCCTGGCAAGCTCAGGTGTACCTCGACCAAAAGATGGCCTACCAGGAGGGTCATTTGACTAGAAACGCATGTTCACAAGGGGTCTTAAGCATTCATTTGTCGATTTTCCAAAGTAATAGCATAAAATCACAGGATTGAAAGAACATGTATGTCTCATAACTTTCAATTTGTAACCTACTTACCACATCAACCATCTATAGTGAACAGTTAATTAATAGTTTCTATAAATTCTGAAGTTAACTTCTAAACAGTAAATTATATTTTCATCTTGAAAAGATTAATTTGTTTAATGCCAATGGGCAAGGTAGACTAGAATTTTATTAGCAGTATTTTTTAAAATACCTTAATTTTTTAATATGAGTGTCAAAAATAAAAAGAAGTGGCCTGTGCCTCTTCAAAATTCTAAAACTATAAGAATTTAGCAGAGTTTTGTTTCTGAGTCTGGTTTATTGGGGAGTGTGTGACAGGTAGCCTCTAGGAAGCTATCACCTATGAACCTATGAACGTTGCCTCCTGGAATTCATCCATTGTGTGTAATCCCTTCCCCTTGAGTGTAGGCTGGACTTGTTGACTTGCTTCCTAGAAGAGATTAAGACAAATGTGATGGGATATCACTCCTAAGATTAAGTTTTAAGAGACTATGGCTTCCATACTGTTTGTTCTCTTGTGCTGTCTCTCAGATCATTTGCTCTGAACATGCTCCTGAAGATACTCATGTGGTTAGGGAACTCAAACTGATTCTCCCTCAAGTTGAGCCTTCAGATGAGACTGAAGCCCCATTCAAGAGCCTGGCTGTAATCTAATGAAAACCTCGAGGCATGCCCTGGATCCCTGAGCCACAAAAACTGGTAATAAATGTTTATTGTTTTAAGCTTGTGAACCACTAAATTGTGGAGGAACTTGTTATGCAGCCACAGATGACTAATAATGGGGAAGGGGAAAGGCCAAGGATTCTATTATAATACAATCATTCTAATTGAGATCATGTATTGAGATCATGTGCTTAAGAATCAGTTTTTCCGCCGGGCGCGGTGGCTCATGCTTGTAATCCCAGCACTTTGGGAGGCCGAGGCGGGTGGATCATGAGGTCAAGAGATCGAGACCATCCTGGTCAACATGGTGAAACCCCGTCTCTACTAAAAATACAAAAAATTAGCTGGGCATGGTGG
>NW_022439704.1:0-8679 GCF_009761245.1 Sapajus apella
TACCCCCATAATTTATATGTTAATTCTAATTCCCAGTGTAATGGTATTTGAAGGTAGGGCCTTAGGTCATGAGAGTGAAGCCTTTATAATAGGGATCGATGACCTTATAAAAGGACTCCAGAGAGCTAGTTAGTCCCTTCTGCCATGTGAGGACACATCTAGAAGTACCAGAAAGTGTCCCTCACCAGACATTAAATTTGCTGGGACCTTGATCTTGGACTTCCCAGCCTCCGGAACTGTGAGAAATAAATTTCTATTGTTTATAAGCTAACCTATTTATGGTATTTTGGTATAGCAACCCAAATGGACTGAGACAGCCATCCAGTAAAAAATAGCATATACGTCTATAATAAATACAAAAAGTTATGTTCTAAAATTGAATAACAATATGTTTATTGAATCAAAGACATTAACTGCCTAAAACTGATTACCCAAAGAGGTAGTTAGGTATCAAAATTCCTGATATATGGGAAATGTTCACTATATAATACCTTTAAATGACAAATGATAAAACACTGTACAGTGTTCTTATTATTTTTTAATTATAAAAAGGATTCAACATTAATTTTTTTCTTGGGGACAGGGTCTCACTTTGCTCAGGCTGCAGTGGAGTGGCATGGTCATAGCTCACAGAAACCTCGAACTCCTTGGGCTCAATCAATCTTCCCACCTCAGCCTCCCAAGTAGCTGGGACCATAGGGGTGCACCACCATTCCTAGCTAATTTATTTTTGTAAAGGCAGGGTCTCCCTGTATTGTCAGACTGGTCTTCAACTCCTGGGCCACTGTAGTGTTATCTTAGCTTAGAAAAAAATTATATAAAGCCTACATCAAAATTAAATAGGTAACTCCAGATGACAGTACTTGGAGTGCCTTTCTTTATTTCTTTAAAGTTTTTCTACTTTTTCCAAACTGTCGCAATTGCATTTTTTAAAGCAATAAATACCTTAAAGTAAAACAAAAACTGGATATCCAAGATGGCTGAATAAGAACAGCTCTGGAGCACAGTTCCCAGTGAGAGCAACACAGAGGTCTCGCTCTGTTGCTAGGCTGATTCGGAATTCCTGCCATCAAGCAATCCTCTCTCCTCAGCCTTTGGAAATGCTGGGATTACAGGCGTGAGCCACCATGCCAACTGGCTTGTTTATTCTTATTTCTTAAACTTGTTGAGTATATGATTATTCAAACAATTTAAAAATCATATTCACTCTTTAATAATTAAAGTATCTTCCACAGGTGGGAGAAATGTAATCCAGCTTCTCGTTTTCCAAATCCATTGATATTTAGTCTCTAAAATAAAACCCCTACAATCTGAGCAGATAAGCAGTATTGCTTAACTGGAAAATGATTGATTGTGATTGGTCATTGAATGAGTTTCATTTGTATTTGTTTGGTATTGGTTTTGCTAACTGGATGAGATCATGTAGTAAGCAAATATGACTTTAAAATTTTTACAACTCTTGGTGAAATCTCTTTATAGATTGTGAAACATCTGTTGAATTCTCATCTGATGGTATAATGTACTCAACGATGAGTCATTAGCAAGGACTTCTTTCTTCATGTTTTAATTTCTAACAAAACAAAATCATGTAACTATCCAAGAGGAATCTAGAAATACTTGTTGAGTTCATATGCCTTCAGATCACCAGTATTAATGATTTCCATATAGTCTGGTTATGAGGCCACCATATGGTTTTATCGTCTGGATTTTTTTCTTCTAACTTCAAATACTATTTTCGAAATAAAACCTCGGATTCTAAAGTTTATCTTTAAATAAAAGTGAAGCCCTATACATTTGCAGCACAGAACTTTCTCTTAAATACATAGAAATGATAACTTTGTTTTTATGCCAATAAACTAGAATAACACATTTTTTTCTTCTGGATTTTGAAACACTACACACACATACACAGACACACATACAAATACGCACACAAATACACACATACACACATGCATACAAATAGCTCTCGTTCAGATAATGTGACTTTTAAAAGCATGTCAATTTGATTGTGAATTATTACACCAATAAGGTATAATTAGCAAATCATTTATTTCCTTCATGAGTATACTGAAAGTTAACAATGCTATTCCTCAAATAACATTTCAGACTTCACCTCTGGACCATAGCCCATAGTGCTTTGCACTGTGCTATTGATACACTGTTACTAAATTGAACTCAGGTTTAAGGAGTTCTCTTGAAGAAATCAGCAAATACTGTACACAAATACAAACTTGAACATCCATGGATAATTTATAGCTTCCTACGTCAAATGTTGATGGAAAGCATTTGAGGATAGATTGTGGATTAAGCAGGGATGAAATTTCAAGTGGGTTGGATGGGGATTAGCTGCTACTGTTCTGGAATCTCGGGCCTGTGGAAAGCTAGCCTGCTAGGCTGTTCCACTCACATATTCTAACTCAACTACAGATTTCGTAGTTATCAGTGCCATTCACCCCAATAGACTATGCCCTTCTGGTGGCATCAACATCTGTTTCCTAATTGCTCACTGTTTCCCCACAAAACACATTCTGGTCCTTTTCAAAAATAACTCTGTATTCTCCCAAGCTGAGCAGTCTCGTCTCTGACTTCTCTATTCAGAAATAGACATTAGCCCAGACCTTCTTAGGTGATGATTTGTAGTCTCTATTACTGCTATTCATGACTTCATTGAAAACCTAGAGAGCCACAGAAGACACTCCTATGGTTATCATACCATAGTCAACATTGCATCAGTACTCACGTGGTTCATTTATTTCATTTAACTATCCAGGATCCTTTCTTGCCATCACTCTCCCTCGCCCACCTTCTCCAAGTTATGAACTGCCTGTATTTGCAAGTAGTCTTTATATATTTAGGGAGTGCAAGCAGGTTTGACTACTGCCCAAACAAAATACTATAAGGCTTATCTATTATGAAATCATGTCATGAATAACACAGAGAATACAGGAATTCTTTTATTCATTGTTTTGGGGAAACCCTATATTTGCTTAGAATCATGACATTTTTATATTGGGAAAAACGTTTTTCCTTACATGGTCATAACTAAGAGATGTCAGTGTTAAAGATATCTGGACACAGGGATGTTCTCATGAATTTGAATCAGGTAATGGACATAGACAGATATATACCAAATAAAGAATTTAATTTTGGTTAACACTCACTAAATACATCTTCCTTAACTTTTCCCTCATTTTTTTCTCATTTATTTAATTTGTGCTACCCTAAAAACCCAAAGTGGCTAATGGGACATGATTAGGTAATGGTGAGATGGAAGATTAGGGAGAAGAGAGTGGATTCAAACAGGTTTTTGAGGATTATCAGAAGTGGCAGAAGAATTGAAATTTCTGCTGTCCCTGGTGAAGTCAGACCAAAAGAGTAGCAGGAGTTCCTGCTGTGAATTGAGAAGCTGGTGATTTTATTTCAAAGGCAGCCAAGCGCTTTCCAAAGTAAGAATCAGCAACTATTTACATAAAGGGCAAGATTACCCAAATGCAATCTGTTTGTGAGATGGGCAGAATGTTTTTGGGCACTTCCCACTACTCCTGATTATAGGGAATTAGGTTACCATTGTTGAAGGTAAGGGTTTGAGGACTGTGCTTGACACCTGCCTCTCCACACCTTTCAGAGGTTTATATAAGTAACATGGAGAAACTGTCAAAAATACAAGAAATCAACAAAATCAATTATGATCCTGAAGTTGCAGTGTTACGTGCTTACTAATAGTGTGAAAAATGTGTTGAAAAAAATAGTATAAAGTATAGTAACCTAAAAAATGCTATTAGCACTTTGATCAGGAGAGGACATAAAGATATTTCACAACTGGTATGGCATAAGCAATGACCTATTAAAATGGACACAGACCAGACTGCTGGAAAAAGGCCTAGATAGGGTCTCCTGACACAGGGAAAGGGCTGGGACGAACAAGCCATTAACATCAATGTCACTTTTTAACAACTGGCACAGACAAAACCTTGTGTATACTACCCGAATATTAGCCCTGCCTTTGTATAATTTGTGTATGCCAGCTCAATATTAGCCCTGCAGATGATATTACTACTACCACCACTCTTGGTCTCCAGCAGCCTGACATTTGGCCTAACAATTGAAAAGAAATTGCTTATTCACAGTAACACATGCCTTTACATCTCTTGCTGTATACACTTTTTTTTTTTTCTTGAGATAGAGTCTCACTCTGTCACCCAGGCTGAATTGCGATGGTGCAATCTCGGCTCACTGCAACCTCTGCCTCCCGGGTTCAAGCGATTCTTATGCCTCAGCTACCCAAGTAGCTGGGATTACAGGCGCGGGCCACCACACCCAGCTAATTTTTGTATTTTTAGTAGAGATGGGGTTTCATCATGTTGCCCAGGCTGGTCTCGAACTCCTGACCTCAGGTGATCTGAGGCAAAGTGAGACCCTGTCTCCAAAGTGCTGGAATGGCATTTGTGAGCCACCACGCCTGGCCGTATATATTTTACTACACTTCAATCATTTAGCATTTTCACATTGGCTTGTTATGGTTTCTTTACCAGAAATTTTGATTCAAATGAAATTAATGTCAAAACAAATTCTGTTGTTTTTCACAAAAATTCTGAGTTTGGCTGCCATATTAATCCAAGGTATTAATGTGTGAAATAATGGAATATTTCACTGAATGTTCAGTCAGCATACAGCTAATACCACTATAAATTTAAATCATAAAATCTCATGTCGACTATACATCAGAATTTACCAATAAAGGGCAAAAAGTTAAAACAGTGCTTTTAAAGAGTACTGGTTTTTAAAATTTGCAATTCTTAGGATACTTTATATATGTATTATTCTACATATGTCAAATGTTTAGATATACTTTCTCAAGTTCAGCTGGGTACGGTTTTTAGGTGACTACTTCAGCTAACCTGCTGTTGAATATAGTGCTCATAGTAAAATCATACCTGTGAGTTTATCAAACAAACAGTGGAAAGTAACAACCAGGTAAATAATTGTAAGAATTATGTTTATATGCCAATGCTTAGTAAATCTTTTTGAAATTAAGCTTAGAATTGTACACATTGCTATATTAAGCAACTCCAACTATTTCGACTTAAAAAACTGCAAAAACTTGTGTGTAAATATTTTTGTATGATTGAAATTGTAAAAGATAAAAGTATAAGTAATGGAGAATTATTTCTGAGAACTCTAAGAAGAAATCTAACTACAATAATAAAGAGAAATCAAATGGTCTAAGAGCCAAGACAGAACTCTGTCACATCTAAAATGGAAATAGTACTCTGAAATAAGAAAGAGCAACTAGAAATGGGAAGCCCAGTTGCCACGGCACTACCCAACATGAAGAAATATAACCTAGGAAGGATGTTTCCAACATGGGAACTTACGTCAGCTATGATGCCTGGCTTGCAAATCACAGAAAGTCGGACGCAAAGTGGCTTAAAAATGAAACTATTGTATTGGCTTACATAACTGCAAAACCCAAAGTTAGGCCTTGTTCAGGCAGTGCTTCAGCTACCCATGCAAGAATATCACCAAGGATACAGTTTCTTTGTCTTTCCAGCCTGCTTTCTGCAGAGCTGGTTTTGTTCTAAAGATGACTTGTCGTAATACCATGATGACTACAAACATCTCTGGAACACACACTTCCCAGAATACATTTGCACCATGGAGGAGAGTGTGCGTGTGTCAGCATTCTCAGCAAATGTCTCAAGATTAATTATCTTTGGGCTAATGAAAAGATAAATGCAAAGGTACCACTACATTTCAGGAAGACCCAAGAGTTCCAGAGACATATACCATCCTTTTAAGATTTAGCTATCATAGTGCTTCATGAAAATAATACAAAGCAATAAAATGTCTTCAGTAGTATCAGTTCTTTACCTGGTTGAATAGTAGCATCTACAAGAAGACTAATAATTTTCCAAAACATTTCAAGTGAAACAAAAACTGCAGACATCACTATCATTGAAAATATATCACCCTGTATATCATTGTGCACTATGAGTGGATATTCTAACAACAAATTAAATTCAGACATTGTGTACTTGTTTTATATATATATATATATATATATATATATATATATATATATTTTAGCTAATGGCATCTCACCAGTGATATTTTTTCTTCTATATTAAATGAAAGACATTTCAAAATTTTTTTGAAAATATAATTAAGTTTTATGCCTGAAAAAATATTTTTCTCATTTGAGGCATCCATTGATGCCTCCGTCTGACATCTAGTCCATTTCCCTATCACTAAAGTATTTATCCATTTACAGAAGAGTGATTATGTATATCCATGTTACAGATCCCTCTGGAGGTATCAGCATAAAACAAGTAAAAATTGAGTCAATTTCTGCTTAGAGTAAATTAATCTATGTCATGTTTCACTCATAATCATTTTTATTTTTTATTCAAAGGTGATAATTTAGTCGATTTATTAAAGGAACTTTTTTCTAGAGCACACATCAATATGCTTTACAAATATTGGAAGCATTTTTATTTTCTGTTTACAACTGTAGTTAGATTTAACCAGTGATATTAGTCTCTATCTTGACTACACTGAATAGAATCCCTTCAGGAACCAAATAGTCTTTTAGCACTTACTTGTTCTTTAGTATAACTATGAAAAGAAAAATATTTCAGCAGGAATCATCAAACAATTCCACATGATGAATTAAGATACAAATGGTGCATTAAGTTTCTTAACGGGCAGATATAGCGCATTGTAACAGACAATTTTCGGAGAAATGTAATTTATGTTCAGAGATCCACAAGCTATAGTGTATAATATTATACATATAAAGAAAACAAAATTGATAGCCAAATTATTAACTACTGAGTTCAAATCTTTTCCTTGCAATTAATCAGATAAATGAAGATAGAAAATCTAAGGCTAAACTGGTTTTATTAACACCAATAGCGAAGAAAACTTTCAAGGATTTTTTTACACATTGAGATGAAGAGGAGAAAGTAAAGTTTAAGATTAGTTCACTCAGGTTTTACACTTGTTGGTATGTTATAGATTTAATGCTTTTTATCCCCTCCCCATAATTCATGTGTTAAAACGTAACTCCCAATGTGATGGTATTTGGATGTGGGGCCTTTGGATGAGTGTCTTATAAAAGAGATTCCAGAGAGATACCTCACCCTTCTGCCATCTGAGGACACAGTAAGAAGACGGCACTCTATGAACCAAGAAGTGGGCCCTTAACAGACACTGAATCTATACCTCGATCTTGGGCTTTCCAGCTCAGGAATTGTAAAAATACATTTCTGTTGTTTATACTCCATCCAGTCTATAGTATTCTGTTATGGCAGCCCGAGCTGACTAAAGCAGGTGGTGTCTTAGTGTCCTAGGGCTCCCATAACAAAGCACCAGAAATTAGCTGATTTAAAACAACAGAAATCTGTTCTCTCACAGGTCTTGAGACTGGCAGCCTGAAACCAAGGAGTAGGCAAAACCATGCTGCCTCTGAAGCTCCTGGGGAGGACACTTCCTTGCCTCTTACAAATCCTGGCAAGCTCAGGTGTCCCTCAACCAAAAGATGGCCTACCAGGAGGGTCATTTGACTAGAAACGCATGTTCACAAGGGGTCTTAAGCATTCATTTATCGATTTTCCAAAGTAATAGCATAAAATCACAGGATTGAAAGAACATGTATGTCTCATAACTTTCAATTTGTAACCTACTTACCACATCAACCATCTATAGTGAACAGTTAATTAATAGTTTCTATAAATTCTGAAGTTAACTTCTAAACAGTAAATTATATTTTCATCTTGAAAAGATTAATTTGTTTAATGCCAATGGGCAAGGTAGACTAGAATTTTATTAGCAGTATTTTTAAAAATACCTTAATTTTTTAATATAAGTGTCAAAAATAAAAAGAAGTGGCCTGTGCCTCTTCAAAATTCTAAAACTATAAGAATTTAGAAGGGTTTTGTTTCTGAGTCTGGTTTATTGGGGAGTGTGTGACAGGTAGCCTCTAGGAAGCTATCACCTATGAACCTACGAACGTTGCCTCCTGGAATTCATCCATTGTGTGTAATCCCTTCCCCTTGAGTGTAGGCTGGACTTGTTGACTTGCTTCCTAGAAGAGATTAAGACAAATGTGATGGGATATCACTCCTAAGATTAAGTTTTAAGAGACTATGGCTTCCATACTGTTTGTTCTCTTGTGCTGTCTCTCAGATCATTTGCTCTGAACATGCTCCTGAAGATACTCATGTGGTTAGGGAACTCAAACTGATTCTCCCTCAAGTTGAGCCTTCAGATGAGACTGAAGCCCCATTCAAGAGCCTGGCTGCAATCTAATGAAAACCTCGAGGCATGCCCTGGATCCCTGAGCCACAAAAGCTGGTAATAAATGTTTATTGTTTTAAGCTTGTGAACCACTAAATTGTGGAGAAACTTGTTATGCAGCCACAGATGACTAATAATGGGGAAGGGGAAAGGCCAAGGATTCTATTATAATACAATCATTCTAATTGAGATCATGTATTGAGATCATGTGCTTAAGAATCAGTTTTTCCGCCGGGCGCGGTGGCTCATGCTTGTAATCCCAGCACTTTGGGAGGCCGAGGCGGGTGGATCACGAGGTCAAGAGATCGAGACCATCCTGGTCAACATGGTGAAACCCCGTCTCTACTAAAAATACAAAAAATTAGCTGGGCATGGTGG
>NW_022439705.1:0-1478 GCF_009761245.1 Sapajus apella
ATGGGAGTATACGGTGTAACGAGAAATATCTGGCTGTAAAACAAAAACGGAGCTATCTATCAGAATGATTGTCAAGGTGTATATTCAACTTACAAACTTAAACAAATGTGTGAATGCAGCAGTTCAGAAACCATTTCTTTGGAGAATCTGGAAAGAGATATTTCCAACCATATACAGGCTCATAAGAGTTAGCGGTAAGATCGCCTCTAAACCACAGGAGAAACGTCTCTTTCAAACTACTCTGCTGTGTGTTCATTCACCTTAGGATGTTGCATCTATGTTTGGATTCAGCGAGTTAGAAACACGTCTCTCCTAAAAGCTGTGTTTCGGTATTCCTCAGTGCATGGGAGTGTAGGGTGTAATGAGAAATATCTGGCTGTAGAACAAAAACGGAGCTATGTAGCAGAATTAGTGTCAAGGAGTATATTCAACTTACAGAGTTAAACAGTTGTGTGATTGCACCAGTTCAGAATCTCTTTCTTTCGGGAATCTGGAAAGAGATATTTCCAGCCATATACAGGCTCATAAGAATTAGCGGTAAGATCGCGACTAAACCACAGAGAAAGGGCTATTTCAAACTGCTCTGCTGTGTGTTCGTTGAAGTTAGGAAAATGCATCTATGTTTAGATTCAACGAGTTAGAAACACGTTTCTTCTAAAATCTTCTTTTGGATATTCCCGAATGAATGGGAGTATAAGGTGTAATGAGAAATACCTGGCTCTAAAACAAAAACGAAGCTGTGTAGCAGAATGATTGTCAATTAGTATATTCAACTTACAGAGTTAAACAGATGTGTGAATGTAGCAGTTCAAAAACCCTTTCTTTGGCCAATCTGGAAAGAGATATTTCCAGCCATATGCAGGCTGATAAGAATTAGCGGTAAGATCGCGACTAAACTACAAAGAAACGTCTATTTCAAACTGCTCTGCTGTGTGTTCGTTGAAATTAGGAAGTTGCATCTATGTTTAGATTCAACGAGATAGAAACACGTTTCTTCTAAAATCTGCGTTTGGATATTCCTGAGTGAATGGGAGTATAGGGTGTAAAGAGAAATATTTGGCTGTAAAACAAAAACGGAGCTATCCAGCAGAATGATTGTCAAGGTGTATATTCACCTTACAGAGGTAAAGGGAGGTGAGAATGTAGCAGTGCAGAAAGCATTTCTTTGGAGAACATAGAAAGAGCTCTTTCCAGCCATATACAGGCACTTAAGAATTAGCGGTAATATCACGTCTGAACCACAGAAGAAACGTCTCTTTCAAAGTGCTCTGCTGTGTGTTCGTTCACCTTTCCTAGTTGCATCTATGTTTAGGTTTATCGAGTTAGAAACACGTTTCTTTTAAAAGTTGCGTTTGGATATTCCTGAGTGAATGGGAATATAGTGTGTAATGAGACATATCTGGCTCTAAAACAAAAACGGAGCTATGTAGCAGAATGATTGTCCACAAGTATGTTCAACATACAGAGTTAAACAGGTG
>NW_022439705.1:1578-8678 GCF_009761245.1 Sapajus apella
AAAGCTGCGTCTGGATATTCCTGAGTGAATCGGAGTGTAGTGTGTAATGAGAATATTTGTCTATAAAAGAAAAACGGTGCTATATAGCAGAATGATTCCGAAGGTGTATATTCACCTTATAGAGGCAAAGAGAGGTGTTTATGTAGCAGGTCAGAAACCCTTTCTTTGGAGAACCTAGAAAGAGATATTTCCAGCCATATACAGGCACTTAAAATTAGCACTAATATCGCGTCTGAACAACAGGAGAAACGTTTCGTTCAAACTGCTCTGCTGTGTGTTCGTTCACCTTTCTTAGTTGCATCTATGTTTAGATTCAGCGAGTTAGAAACACTTTTCTTCTAAAAGCTGCGTTTGTATATTCCTAAGTGAATGGGAGTATAGGGTGTAAGGAGACATATCTGGCTCTAAAAGTAAAACTGAGTTATCTATCAGAATGATTGTCAAGGTGTGTATTCAACTTACAGAGTTAAACAGATGTGTGACTGTAGCAGTTCAGAAACCATGTCATTGGAGAATCTGGAAAGAGATATTTCCAGCCATATACAGGCACTTAAGAATTAGCGATATGATCACGTCTAAAGCAGAGGAGAAACGTCTCTTTCAAACTGCTCTGCGGTGTGTTCATTCAACTTAGGAAGCTGCATGTATGTTTAGATGCGGCGAGTTAGAAACCCGTTTCTTCCAAAAGCTGCGTTTGGGTATTCCTGAGTGAATATGAGTATAGGGTGTAATGAGACATACCTGGTTCTAAAATAAAAGCGGATCTATCTAGCAGAATCACTGTCAATAAGTATAATCAACATAAAGAGTTAAATAGATGTGTGAATGTAGCAGATCAGAAACACTTTCTTTCGAGAATCTAGAAAGTGATATTTCCAGCCACACACAGGCAACTTAGAATTAGTGGTAATACTGCATCTAAACCACAGGAGAAACGTCTCATACAATCTGCCCTGCTGTGCCTTCGTTCACCTAAGGTAGGGCCATCTATGTTTAGATTCAGCGAGTTCGAAACACGTTTCTTCCAAAAGCTGCGTTTGGATATTCCTGATTGAATTGGAGAATCGGGTATAAGGAGAAACCTCTGGATCTAAAACAAAATCGGAGCTTTCTAGCAGAATGATTGTCAATGTGTACATTCAACTTACAGAGTTAAAGAGATGTGTGAATGTAGCAGTTCAGAAAGTCTTTCTTCGGAGAATCTAGAAAGAGATATTTCCAGCCATATACAGGCACAAGAAAATTAGCGGAAAGCTAACGTCTAAACCTCTGAAGAAACGTCTCTTTCAAACTGCTCTGCTGTGTGTTCCTTCACGATAGGAAGTTGCATCTGTGTTGAGATTCAGTGAGTAAGAAAAAGGTTTCTTCTAAAATCTGCGTTTGGATATTCCTGAGTGAATGGGAGTATAGGATGTAAAGAGAAATATTTGGCTGTAAAACAAAACGGACCTATCCAGCAGAATGATTGTCAAGGTGTATATTCACCTTACAGAGGTAAAGAGAGGTGAGAATGTAGCAGTGCAGAAAGCATTTCTTTGGAGAACATAGAAAGAGCTATTTCCAGCCATATACAGGCACTTAAGAATTAGCGGTAATATCACGTCTGAACCACAGAAGAAACGTCTCTTTGAAAGTGCTCTGCTGTGTGTTCGTTCACCTTTCCTAGTTGCATCTATGTTTAGGTTTATCGAGTTAGAAACACGTTTCTTCTAAAAGTTGGGTTTGGATATTCCTGAGTGAATGGGAATATAGGGTGTAATGAGACATATCTGGCTCTAAAACAAAAACGGAGCTATGTAGCAGAATGATTATCCACAAGTATGTTCAACATACAGAGTTAAACAGGTGTGTGAATGCGGCAGTTCAGAAACACTTTCTTTTGAGAATCTAGAAAGTGATATTTCCAGCCACATACAGGCACCTTAGAATTAGTGGTACTATTGCATCTAAACCACAGGAGAAACGTCTCTTACAAACTGCTCTGCTGTGTCTTCGTTCACCTTAGGTAGTGCCATCTATGTTTAGATTCACCGAGTTAGAAACACTTTTCTTCTGAAAGCTGCATTTGGATATTCCTGAGTGAATTGTAGTAAAGGATGTAATGAGAAACATCTGGCTATCTAGCAGAATGATTGTCAAGGTGTATATTCAACTGACAGAGTTAAATAGATGTGTGAATGTAGCAGATCAGAAACCCTTTCTTCGGAGAATCTAGAAAGATATGTTTAAAGTCTTATACAGGCACATAAGAATTAGCGGTAGATCGCATCTAATCCACAGGAGAAACGTCTCTTTCAAACTGGTCTGCTGGGTGTTCTTTCACCTTAGGAATTTGCATCTATGCTTAGATTCCGAGTCTTAGAATCAGGTTTCTTCTAAAAGCTGCGTTTGGATATTCCTGAGTGAAAGGGAGTATACTGTGTAATGAGAAATATCTGCCTCTAAAATAAAAACGAAGCTATCTAGCAGAATGATTGTCAAGGTGTGTATTCAACTTACAGACTTAAACAGATAAGTGAACGTAGCAGTTCAGAAACCATTTCCTTGTAGAATCTGGGAAGAGATATTTACAGGCATATACAGGCACTTGAGAATTACTGGTAAGATCGCGTCTAAACCACAGCAGAAACGTCTCTTACAAACTGCTCTGCTGTGTGTTCGTTCACCTTAGGAAGTTGCATCTATGTTCAGATTCAGCCAGATAGAAACACGTTTCTTGTAAAAGCTGCGTTTGGATATTACTGAGTGAATGGTGTTATAGGGTGTAAGGAGAAATAACTGGCTGTAAAACAAAAACGGAGCTATGTACCATAATGATTGTCATGTTGTGTATTCAAGTTACAGAGTTAAACAGACATGTGAATGTAGCAGGTGGAACCCCTTTCTTTGGAGAATCTAGAAAGAGATATTTCCAGCCATATACAGGCTCATAAGAATTTGCGGTAAGGTCGCGTCTAAACCACAGGAAAAACGTCTCTTTCAAACTGCTCTGCTGTGTGTTCGTTCATCTGTGGAAGTTGCATCTATGTTTAGATTCAGGGAGTCAGAAACACGTTGTTCTAAAAGCCGCGTTTGGATATTCCTGAGTGAATGGGAGTATATGGTGTAACGAGAAATATCTGGCTGTAAAACAAAAACGGAGCTATGTAGCAGAATGATTGTCAACGTATATATTAGACTTGAGTTAAACAGATGTGTGAATGTAGCAGTTTAGAAAACCTTTCTTTGGAGATTCTGGAAAGAGGTATTTCCAGTCACACACAGGCTCATAAGAATTAGCGGTGTGATCGCCTCTAAACCACAGGAGAAACGTCTCTTTCAAACTGCTCTGGTATGTGTTTGTTGACCTTACGAAGTGGCATCTATGTTTAGATGAAGCGAGATAGAAACACGTTTGTTCTAAAAGCTGCGTTTGGATATTCCTGATTGAATGGGAGTATGGGGTGTAAGGAGAAATATCTGGTTGTAAAACAAAAACGGAGCTGTGTACCAGAATGATTGTCAAGGTTTATATTCGACTTACAGAGTTAGACAGATGTGTGAATGTAGCAGTTCAGAAACCCTTTCTTTGGAGAATCTGGAAGGAGATATTTCCAGCCATATACAGGCTCATAAGTATTAGCGGTAAGATCGCGTCTAAACCAAAGGAGAAACAACTTTTCAAACTGTTCTGCTACGTGTTTGTTCACGTGTGGAAGTTGCATCTATGTTTAGATTCAGCGAGTTAGAAACACGTTTCTTCTAAAAGCTGCGTTTGTATATTCCTAAGTGAACGGGATTGTAGTGTGTAAGGAGACATATCTGGCTCTAAAACAAAAACTGATTTATGTAGCAGAATGATTGTCAAGGTGTGTATTCAACTTAAAGAGTTAAACAGATGTGTTAATACAGCAGTTCAGAAACACTTTCGAGAATCTGGAAAGAGATATTTCCAGCCATATACAGGCTCATACGAATTAGCTTTAAGATCGCGTCTAAAACACAGGAGAAACATCTTTCAAACCGCTCTGCTGTGTGTTCGTTCACCGTAGGAAGTTGCATCTATCTTTAGATTCAGCGAGTTAGAAACACGTTTCTTCTAAAAGCTGCGTTTGCATATTCCTAAGTGAATGGGACTATAGGGTGTAATGAGAAATATCTGGCTGTAAAACAAAAACGGAGCTATGTATAAGAATGATTGTCAAGGTGGATATTCAACTTACAGAGTTAAACAGACGTGTGAATGTAGCCATTCAAAAACCCTTTCTTTGGAGAATCTGGAAAGAGAAATTTCCAGCCATATACAGGCTCATAAAAATTAGCGGTAACACCGCGTCTAAACAACGGGAGAAACGTCTCTTTCAACCTGTTCTGCTATGTGTTCATTCATGTTAGGAAGTTGCATCTATGTTTAGATTCAGTGAGTTAGAAACACGTTTGTTCTAAAAGCTGCGTTTGGATATTCCTGAGTGAATGGGAATATAGGGTGTAATGAGAAATATCTGGCTGTAAAACAAAAATGGAGCTATGTAAGAGAATGATTGTCAAGGTATATATTCCACTTAGAGAGTTAAACAGATGTGTGAATGTAGCCGTTCAGAAAACCTTTCTTTACAGATTCTGGAAAGAGATATTTCCAGCCATATACAGGCTTAAAAGAAATAGCGGTAATACTGCGTCTAAACTACAAGGGAAAGGTCTCTTTCTATAGGCTCTGCTATGTGTTCGTTCACCTTAGGAAGTTGCATCTATGTTTAGATTCAGTGAGTTAGAAACACGTTTGTTCTAAAAGCTGCGTTTGGATATTCCTGAGTGAATGGGGGTATAGGGTGTAATGAGAAATATCTGGCTCTAAAACAAAAACGAGGCTACCTAGCAAAATGATTGTCAAGGTGTATATTCAACTTACAGAGTTAAACAGATGTATGAATGTAGCAGTTTTGAAACACTTTCTTTTGAGAATGTGGAAAGAGATATTTCTAGCCATATACAGGCTCATAAGAATTAGCTTTAAGATCGCGTCTAAATCACAGAAGAAATGTCTCTTCCAAACTGCTCTACTGTGTGTTTGTTCACCTTAGGAGGTTGCATCTATGTTTACATTCAACGAGTTCGAAACACGTTTCTTCTAAAAGCTGCGTTTGGATATTCCTGGGTGATTGGGAGTATAGGGTGTCATGAGAAATATCTGGCTCTAAAACAAAACGGAGCTATGTAGCAGAATGATTGTCAAGGTGTATATTCAACTTACAGAGTTAAACAGATGTATGAATGTAGCAGTTCAGAAACACTTTCTTTCGAGAATCTGGAAACAGATATTTCCAGCCATATACAGGCTTTTAAGAATTAGCTTTAAGATCGCGTCTAAATCACAGGAGAAACGTCTCTTTCAAACTGCTCTGTTGTGTGTTCTTTGACCTTAGGAAGTTGCATCTGTGTTTAGATTCGGCGAGGTAGAAACACGTTTCTTCTAAAAGCTGCCTTTGGATATTCCTGAGTGAATCGGAGTATAGGGTGTAATGAGAAATATTTGTTTATAAAACAAAAACGGTGCTATCTAGCAGAATGATTCTGAAGGTGTATATTCACCTTAAAGAGGTAAACAGAGGTGTGAATGTAGCATTTCAGAAACCCTTTCTTTGGAGAACCTAGAAAGAGATATTTTCAGCCATATACAGGCACTTAAGAATTAGCGGTATTATCGCGTTTGAACCACAGGAGAAACGTCTCTATCAAACTGCTCTGCTGTGTGTTCGTTCACCTTTCTTAGTTACATCTACGTTTAGATTGAGCGAGTTAGAAACAAGTTTCTTCAAAAACCTGCGTTTGTATATTCCTAAGTGAATGGGAGTATAGTGTGTAAGGAGACATATCTGGCTCTAAAACGAAAACTGAGCTATCTAGCAGAATGATTGTCAAGGTTTGTATTCAACTTACAGAGATAAAGAGATGTGTGACTGTAGCAGTTCAGAAACCATGTCTTTAGAGAATCTGGAAAGAGATATTTTCAGCCATATACAGGCACTTAAGAATTAGCGGTTTGATCGCGTCTAAAGCACAGGAGAAGGGTCTCTGTCAAACTGCTCTGCTGTGTGTTCATTCACCTTAGGAAGTTGCATCTATGTTTAGATTCAGCGAGTTAGAAACCCGTTTCTTCCAAAAGCTGCGTTTGGACATTCCTGAGTGAATGGGAGTATAGGGTGTAATGAGACATATCTGGCTCTAAAACAAAAACGGAGAGATACAGCAGAATGATTGTCAACAAGTATATTCAACATAAAGAGTTAAATAGATGTGTGAATGTAGCAGTTCAGAAACACTTTCTTTTGAGAATCTAGAAAGTGATATTTCTAGCCACATACAGGCAACTTAGAATTAGTGGTAAGATTGCATCTAAACCACAGGAGAAACGTCTCTTACAAACTGCTCTTCTGTGCCTTCATTCACCTTAGGTAGTGCCATTTATGTTTAGATTCAGCGAGTTCGAATCACTTTTCTTCCAAAAGCTGCGTTTTAATATTCCTGATTGAATTGGAGTATTGGGTATAAGGAGAAATATCTGGCTCTAAAACAAAATCAGAGCTTTCTAGCAGAATGATTGTCAAGGTGTACGTTCAACATATAGAGTTAGAGAGATGTGTGAATGTATCAGTTCAGAAAGACTTTCTTCGGAGAGTCTAGAAAGAGATACTTCCAGCCCTATACAGGCACATGAAAATTAGCGGTAAGCTCACGTCTAAACCTCAGAAGTAACGTTTCTTTCAAACTGCTCTGCTGTGTGTGCCTTCATGATAGGAAGTTGCATCTGTGTTGAGATTCAGTGAGTTAGGAAAAGGTTTCTACTAAAAGCTGTGTTTGGATATTCCTGAGTGAATGAGAGTATAGGGTGTAATTAGAAATATTTGGCTATAAAACAATAACGGAGCTATGTAGCAGAATGATTGTCAAGGTGTATATTCAACTTACAGAGTTAAACAGATGTGTTAATGTAGCAGTTCAGAAACACTTTCGAGAATCTGGAAAGAGATATTTCCAGCCATATACAGGCTCATACGAATTAGCTTTAAGATCGCATCTAAAACACAGGAGAAACATCTTTCAAACTGCTCTGCTGTGTGTTC
>NW_022439706.1:0-8674 GCF_009761245.1 Sapajus apella
CTCACAGAAGGCATCCAAACGGCCGGGAGTGTGAACAGGCGCCTCACAGAAGGCATCCGAATGGCCGGGAGTGTGAACAGGCGCCTCACAGAAGGCATCCGTATGGCCGGGAGTGTGAACAGGCACTTCACAGAAGGCATCCAAATGGCAAAATAAGCATGTGAAGAAGTACTCAACCTTCGTGCAAACCATGAAAATGCAAATCAAAGTGAAAACGTTATCTGCTCACTGGAGTGGAGGCACTGAGCGTGGCTGGCACGGCAGAGGAGACGCTCCTAGGCGTGGGGAGCTGCACGGCAGTGTCCATGGAGGCCGGCACAAGGCACGGCGCTTCCCTTCCCAGTGGGCCCCCAGGAAAACACCTGCATGAGGGGTGCTGGCGGTGACCTCCAGGACGCCCCCACTGGACCACCCATAGGCCATCTACAGTGGGGCAGATATAGACACAGGAGCAGTCATACTGAGGAATCCTGCATGGCCCCCCTCGCCTCAGGCCCCGTATGCTCTAAAATAGCACCAAGAACCATAAAGAGCATGTGTTAACATTAGTTAATGCATGTACTGTAGTAGAGATTTAAGCTGAGACATGTTCAAACTACAAGGGCACAAAGTCAGCCACCGACCGCAGCAAAGCGGTCACCACATGCAACCCCACGAATGAGAATGAAAAAGGCGCACAACACCTCAGCACTGTTACAACAGTTTTCATCTGCAGACTCTCTGAACAGGTCTCAGAAAGCCCCCACCCAGACCCCTCTGAAAACCACTACTCCATAACAATGAAAATTAACTAATAATATCAATAAATCCCACAAACATAATGTTGGGTAAAAGAAGCCACACTCAAAGAAAAAAAAAAAAAGAACGCATACCGTGTAATTCCATTTATATAAAGAACAAAATCAGACAAGACAATCATGTAGGGTTAGCACTCAGGAAAGAGGTTACTTTTGGGGATGGGAGTTAGGTGGGCTTCTGCAGTGCCAGTAAAATTCAAGGCTTTCATCTGGGTGGTGGTCATACAGGTATGTAATTCTTTAATCATTGCTGAGCTGTCCCACTGTCCTACATGCAAGTATAAAGCAATCTCCCAAACTCAGAAAACATAAAGCTGATTGAACTTTATAAAATACTTTTTTTTTTCTGAGACGGAGTTTTGCACTGTCACCCAGGCTGTAGTGCAGTGGTGCGATCTGGACTCGCTGCAATCTCTGCCTCCTGGGTTCAAGCAATTCTCTTTCCTCAGCCTCCCAAGTAGCTGGGACTACAGATGTGCACCGCCATGCCCAGCTAACATTTTTGTATTTTTAGTAGAGACAGGGAGGATTTCACCATGTTGGCCTGGATAGTCTTGATCTCCTAACCTCATGATCTGCTTGCCTCAGCCTCCCAAAGTGCTGGGACTACAAGCGTAAAATACCTTTTAAACACATATATACTCTGTAGTTTTTCTCATTTATTCTGTTAATCTAGGAAATCTTGTTATTTAAATAATAGATTTCTAGTAACGAATCACTCTTATCCTGGGGTAAGCCCTACTTCCTTCCAATCATTATTTTAATGTGCCATTGCATTTGATTAATATCTTATTTAGGACTTGTGATATTTAGGATTTAGGTGAGTTCAGCCTATATTTTAGCCTCAAAATGGGCTAGTGTACTTTTCCTATCCTTCTCTATTGTCTGGAGCCACCTGCATAACAAAACGATCACTGCTGATTGATAATCTCTCTGATCTGCAGGCTCCTGTTGACCGCCAGTGCCCCTCTAGTTGGGACTGCTCCTGCCATCCGATTCTGTTTTACACTGACCACATTTTCTTCTTGGTTTTGCTTGTGTTTCTTGATTCTTTTCTTGCCTTGACAGTCATTTAATGTTTTACTTTATAACAAATACCTAGAGTTATTTATTCAGTGTCCAGTTCCTCTAGACGATGAGAACTTCACTGGAAAGAAAGAATCTAGAAATAGACTCAAACTGATATGCTACGTGATACATGATAAACATGGCACCGTAAATGAGAAGGGAAGAAACAGCAGTCAAGCGGTGTTGAAACCTTGCCTAAGCATTTTGAGGGAAGCCCTGGGACCCTACCTCACATTTTCTTTTAAAAACTTTATTGAGATGTAACTAATACATCATAAAGTTCACCCATTCTGAGCAGGTCTACCTGACATTTTAATTCTATAGGAATCAAGTATTTATATACAAGAATGAAATAAAAGAAGTATTAGGAGATGGTGTACACCAATTTATTCAAAATCATCAGTGAGAAAGGTTTATCATAATTAGAACAAAGAACCCAGAAATCACAAAGAGGCTGACTAGTACCTGTGGGTTCTGACATTACAGACAAAGTCAAAAGACAGAATCAGCTGGGTGCGGTGGCTCACACCTGTCACCCCAGCACTTTGGAACCTGAGGTGGAAGGTTCACTTAAGTCCAGGAGTTTAACCAGCCTGGGCAACATCGTGGGACCCTGTCTCAAGAAAAAACAAGAAACGTCAGCTGGACATGCTGGCACCCGCCTGTAGCCCCAGCTACTCAGGAAGCTGAGACAGAAAAATCGCTTCGGCCCAGGATTTTGAGGTTGCACTGAGCTGTGATCATGCCACTGCACTCCAACGTGGGCAACAGGGTAAGACCCTGTCCCCAAAACATAAAAAAACAAAACAGAAAACCCAAAATCCACCTGGGGAAAAAAACCTCAGCTCATTCTGGAGCCAACAGATCAACTCTTCATTGACAAAAAGATCGTAAGACTATGTTCAAAGGCTGCATAATCCAGTAGAAAAAATGAGCAAGGGATACTTAGCTGCTTACAGAGGAACAAACGCAGGTGGCTGCTCAGCCCCAGGCGTGACTCAGCAGTGAAGAGCTGCTGCACTCCCAAGAAGGCAGCCCTGCTGGGGAAGGTGAGGAAACCGCCCCCTCAGGTCTCTGCAGGTGGGAGGATACACCCAGAGGTGGCCTGGTGACATCCAAGTGCTACATTGTAAATGCAGACAGCACTGATGAGCCATGAACACACTCAGCAAAGCCATGACCCTGAATGCCCCGGAAGCACTGCTTGTCACTCGACAGAATGGAGCCTAACACAGCTGAACAGTGCGAAAGAGTGACAGGCATGTTTGTGTTGAGACCGAGGGATGTGGCTGGGGCCGGGGCTTAACACGGAGCCGCTCCCCGTGCAGTAGGGGCCGCCTGTCCTTCAAAGGACCGGGCTGTGTTGGGCACATCCAAGGAAGTTACTGTAGTGACTACTTCAAAGAGTACCAGAGCCACCAGAACAAGGGGTGATGATGCTGTTTTCTTCCTCATGATTCTTCATACAAAAGGAGAAAAAACTAATTATCTTAAAATAAAAAATGTTAAAATCCTCTTTAAATATCTAATGGTAACATTTCTCACTAATTTTTTAATAATCAAGCTAAGAGCTGGGAGCAACATTTATAAAGTTGCCCTAATACCTGCTAAAAATGTACAACAGACTTTGAAATTGAAGCAAAGAAAGAAAACACATCCCCAAAACTCTGACAAACGATAGAAAATGCTTTGTATACGTGAAAGGATATACCCATAGCACACAAAGCTGATTGAAAGTGTATAAAACTAACCAATAAAATTATACATTTTCAAATAAGTCACTATTTGAATTGAACTCCTGCTACTAGTTTTAGAATAACTTATCAGACAGAAGCTTGCAGAGAGCAAGACCCTGTCTCAAAAAAAGAATGAAAGAAAATACAGAAAAAAACAAGAGGTTTATTTCAATGAATGATGTACAGAAAGACAAATACTTCTTAAATGAAAATAATAATTCAAGAAAAATAAAATACAAAAATCTAAGTCAATTGTAAACAGGGGATTTTATTAGAGACTAGAAGTGAGCAGACTGCTAATTCTCAGAACGACGGTCAGCTTTGTGATCACCTTCCCTCATGCTGCCACTCAAGACAGCGACACCTACCTTCTGGGTGCGGTCCACCTCCGACATGCTCTCCTTGGAAGTCCTGCTGTCCTCCGTGGGGAAGGCGGCCGCCTGCTCCGCGCCGTGGCTGTCATCCTCCTCGAGCTCCTCTGAGTCGTCCTCGTCTGAGTCCATCTCCAGGCTCTCCCCATTCACGTGCAAGCTGCTGGCACCCAGGTCCTTCTCCCCCTAGAACACGGACAGGTGTACACCCGAAGGCAGGACCAGTGCGCACGGTGAACAAACCTGCTTTCCCTGAGGAGTCTTGGGTGACTGGGAGGTGCACGGGCCTGTGGGAGGCGGGGACACATGAAGAGGCGCCCCTGCCACCTGGAGAAGAGCCGGCAGGCAGGTGGACTGTGGCAAGGAGGGCAGGGAGGGCAGGGAAGACAGGGAGGAGTCCCCACAATGACCTCGGACACTGTGCACCGTGCACCATGCCCCTGGCAAGGAGGGCAGGGAGGAGTCCCCACAATGACCTCAGACACGGACACCGTGCCCCTATGGCAGAGGAGCTTTAGAGCCCTGGCACCTTCCCGGAGACTGAGGTCACCCAAATTGATAACCAGACTGATAACCAGGCCCTGAACACAGAAACCCATTTCCACACACATGTGGCAAGTCACTCAAACGGGCCTCTTACCTTGGAACCCACAGTGGAATGAGTTATGCTCTTAAACATCTCAATCACCGTCCTCTGTTTTAACACTTTGGTCTTTTTCTTAGGAACCAGGCTATAGGTTCCCATCCTTCGTTTTTTCTTCCGAGATACTGCAGCTGCTAAAACAAAAGGCAAGCAAGCTAAAAAAAAAAAAGTCAAAAGGGGACAAGAAAGGAAGAGAAACACCATTCAAATGTTTTTAAAGGTAGGAGACAGTTTACAAAACTCGGTCCCAAAATCACCAACGAACCCCGTCACAACAGGCGCACTGCCCACGGGCCGTCAGGACGGTGACCGGCATCCTTCACTTGCAATAAATTCGCAGAGAATCAGAAACACTTTCTAGATCATCTGTTCATCTGCTCCATTCACAATAAAACACTGAGGAAACATTGTCACCCCACCATGGAGGCAGGAAAACCAGACCGTCAGTGGCGGGCTCTGAAGTGACTCCTCCTCCCAGTCCCCTTGGCTTTCAACACATGGGATGACTACCCTTGAGAAGTCCTCTCACTTTGCAAAATAGACCAATGTGAACAGCATGTGCAGCAGAAGGGACGTGCGTGGAGCAGGAAGAGCCCGGCCTCCCCCCACCACAGGGGCCAAGCTGGGCCAGGTTTCCCCGGACACAGCTCTGTGCCATGCCCACCCCTGCGACCCTGCAGGGGCCCTTTCCCCAGCAAGAGCCTCCTTGCGCTGCAATCCAGTGACTAAGGGGAAAGAGTCCCTGGAGCTACCGTCCAGCTCTCTATTAAGACACAAGATGGTAAGAGGGAGGAGCAAATGTCTGGAGAGCCTGGAGCAGCGGTTTTCAAACAAGAGCAGCAGCGAGGATGGGTTCTGGGGGCTCCCAACCCATTCTGAGAAAAGCAGTTCCAGGTTTGATTGGTTTTATATAATCAGACTCTAAGACTTTTTTTTTTTTTTTTTAAGTTCCAGGATTTAAAGAAAAAACAGATCCAAAAGCCACTGCTTTAACTTGAAAAAAATTCTCCTAAAGGGCTGGGGAAAATCCATTCTGTTTAAAGCTAGGCACAGCAGCTCACGCCTGAAGATCCAGCTATTGCGGAGGCTTGAGGGGGCGGGAGGGATTGCTTAAGCCACACACACACACACACACACACACACACACACACACACACCCCTCTACAAAATGCAGAAGCAACAGTTAGAAGAAAGTAAGTGAGAACCATCCAAAGCAGATGGGTCCTGTAGGTCCTGTGACAGCACCACAGGACCTGGGCACATCTGCCCTGGAGTGAGGAGGTACCTAGGGCCATGGGCACTGGGACACAATCACCCCATGCGTCCATAGTATGTTCATGGGGATCGGGATCTGGGCACACAGCTGACATGCAGACACTGGAACAGGCTGTGCACAAGCCACAAAAGTCCCTTGGCAGCCCTAAGAATCAAAAACTCAACTCACTCTCACAATCATCTTAATACTCTGAATAGATATTTTGTGGGGGAGATGAAGGAGGCCTGGATTTAATCAGATAACTTTTAAGTCTCTCAGCTTTAAATATATATACACTGACTTTTGAACATGGATTTGAATCACATAGGTCCACTTACATGCAGATTTTTTCCCCCAACCAAACAGGTTGAAAATACAGTGTTTGCAAGATGCAAAACCCTGAACACAGGGGTCCAACTTTTAATATCACCAGGTTCTGAAGGGCTGACTGCAAGATTGCAGCATGCTCAGATTTCGGTCTAGGGGAACAGACGTCTACTTTCTCACTAGATTATTTTCCTTATTTCATCTTGGTAACCCATGGTTTTTGTTTTTTTGTTTTGTTTTGTTTTTTTTGAGACAGAGTCTCACTCTGTTGTCAGGCTAGAGTGCAGTGGTGAGATCTCAGCTCACTGCAACCTCTGCCTCCCAGGTCAAGCGATTCCCCTGCCTCAGCCTCCCAGGTGCGTGCCACCATGCCTGGCTACTTCTTTGGATTTTAGTAGAGACGGAGTTTCATCATGTTGGCCAGGATGGATGCTCTCGATCTCCTGACCTTGTGATCCATCTACCTCGGCCTCCCAAAGTGCTGGGATTACAGGTGTGAGCGACGAATCAAACATGACACCTGTTTATAAATAAAGCTTTACTGGTGCACAGCCACGCCCACTGTCTACATCCCATCTACATCCGCTTCCATCTGACAACACCATGACCGGCTGGGATGGGAACACTGTGGCCTGCAAAGGCTCTGGTGCTTGCTACCTGTCCCCTAGAAAGTTTGCTTACTCCTTTAATGAACTGCAGAGTGAAGACAAAGGAGATAACCCTGAATTTCACGTACTTAAGAATCATGTCAGAGCTGAGCACGTGGCTCACATCTGTAATCCCAGCACCTTGGGATGCTGAGGTATGCAGATCATTTGAGGTCAGGAGCTCAAGACCAGCCTGGTCAACATGGTGAAACCTTGTCTTTACTGTAAATACAAAATTAGCTGGGCGTGGTGGTGTCTGGTGTGTGTAGTCCCAGCTACTTGGAGGCTGAGGCAGGAGAATCGTTTGCACCTGGGAGGTGGAGGTAGCAATGAGCAGAGATCACACCACTGCACTCCAGCCTGGGCAACAGAGTGAGACTCCATCTCAGAAAAAATTAAAAAAGGATCATGTCAGGAAGTCTGTCTGCTGGAAACAAGTGAAGAACAGCATCTAATGGCCTCTTCTTACTGGCCTCACTTCTGTTATATGTGTGAAACAGACGTTAGTTAAGTATAAAATTTGCTATACGTGAAACCGTAGAGAAACGTCTATGGATGACTTTCAGAAATGTAGAATCTGTTCAGGACCTGTGTGTTTGCACTCACGGCTGGAGCGTGAAGAGGGGCCACTTCAGTGCTGCAGGGGCCTTCAGCTGTGTCCAGGGCGAGGGTCTGGCCCTGGGCCAGATGACTGGGATTCAGCGTGGTCAGGGTCCAGGAGTGAGAAAACTGCAGACAACTGGCAGTAAGTTTAGAAGAGGTCAAAGGCCTCTTAAGAAGGAGGATTTGTAGTCCAGACCTCAAAGAAGAGGGGCCAGTGCCCTGCAGATGGGATCTGGCACGGGAGAATCACAGCGGAGAATATCAGGAAAGGGTAGGGGGAGGCCCTTCAGGACCCTGAGCACAGAATCATGTCACCAGCTGGCATCTCACAGGATGCTCCGGGAGACCCAAGCATATGACAGTGTGGAACAGACGGTTCCGGAAAAACAGTGCCAGGAGTGGAAGTGGGCATGGGGTGGGGGTGGGCAGTGCCCAGCTGCTCTGCAGAAAGGCTGGGCTGCTTGGTAGAAGAGGTGTGGATAGGAAGAAAGGCAGCAGGCTCCAGAGGGCAGGCAAGGTAGAAGGGAGGGTGGAGGTGCAGGGAAAAGCAGGTACACAGGACACAACAGTCTGCGTGGTCACCATCACACTCTGCTGCCCAGAAGGGTTTCTGCCCTCAGGTCACACAGAGCAGGGCACCACTGGCCTCATGCCTGGACAGCAGCCACACAGAACTGTTCCCTGCCATGGGAGCCACTGTCCGCCGTCCTCCCTGCCCAAAAAGTCCATAGAGACCACGGGCCCATTCAGGCTCAGCATCTGGCCCTGTTCCCACCAACATATGCAGAAGGCAGGAACACTCCAAGCTCACAAAGCAAAACGCAGAGCCTCCGCTCTAGGCATGTCCTGTGGTCACCGGGTAAAAAGCGCATGAGAAGCACTACAACTTCTGCAGGGACCTGCAGCTTCCACCAAGTGTAGACACCAGAGACCTGGAGCTTCTACCCAAGTGTAGACACCACACACAGCAGAGACCTGCAGATTCCAAACAAGTGTAGACACCACACACAGCAGAGACCTGGAGCTTCTACCCAAGTGTAGACACCACACACAGCAGAGACCTGCAGCTTCCAAACAAGTGTAAACACCACATACAGCAGAGACCTGCAGCTTCCAAACAAGTGTAGACACCACACGCAGCAGAAACCTGCAGCTTCCAAACAAGTGTAGACACCACACACAGCAGAGACCTGTAGCTTCTACCCAAGTGTAGACACCACACACAGC
>NW_022439707.1:0-6055 GCF_009761245.1 Sapajus apella
GTCCTTTGTAGGGACATGGATGAACCTGGAAACCATCATTCTCAGCAAACTGACACAAGAACAGAAAATCAAACACCACGTTCTCACTCATAGGCGGGTGTTGAACAATGAGAACACATGGACACAGGGAGGTAAGCATCACACACTGGGGTCTGTTGGGGGAAAATAGGGAAGGGACAGCGGGGGGTGGGGAGTTGGGGAGAGATAGCATAGGGAGAAATTCCAGAATTAGGTGAAGGGGAGGAAGGCAGCAAATCAGGCTGCCATGTGTGTACCTATGCAACAATCTTGCATGTTCTTCATATGTACCCCAAAACCTAAAATGCAATTAAAAAAAAAAAAAAAGCCGGCCGGGCGCGGTGGCTCAAGCCTGTAATCCCAGCACTTTGAGAGGCCGAGGCGGGTGGATCATGAGGTCAAGAGATCGAGACCATCCTGGTCAACATGGTGAAATCCCATCTCTACTAAAAATACAAAACGTTAGCTGGGCATGGTGGTGCATGCCTGTAATCCCAGCTACTCAGGAGGTTGAGGCAGGAGAATTGCCTGAACCCGGGAGGTGGAGGTTGCGGTGAGCTGAGATCGCGCCATTGCACCCCAGCCTGGGTAAGAAGAGTGAAACTCCGTCTCCAAAAAAAAAAAAGACAGGGTTTTGCCATCTTGCCCAGGCTGGTCTTGAACTCCTGGTCTCAAACAATCCTCTGCCCTGGCCTCCCAAAATGCTAGGATTACAGGCATAAGCCACTGCACCCGACCTAGATGTCCTATCTAAAAATTTTTCTTCAACAAAGTTTTCAGCCCTAGTAGCCAAAGTGACACAGAATGTGCACTGAATGTGTTTTAGATGACAATGATGCTCTAATACTACTGACATAAGGAGGTAGTGATGTCGACATGTTGGTAGCTACCATTTAGATTCCAGCTATAAAAAGTAATTTCTGGTAATCCTCCACATTAAGTATAATTAATGATACAGTCACCAACATGGCCCCCTAATTTCATACCCCATAAGCAGCTCTACAGATAAAACCAATTTTATAAAAATGTCCACAACTTACAAGAAACAATTCAAAAACCTTTATATAGATATCACCTAGAAGAGCACTCAAATATTTGAGTGCAGAATTACAAAACCATTTCTCTATTAGATCAATTACAAATCTGTCAAACTACATTCCTGATTAATTACTTAAGAATAGACAATGCCAAATACTGAGTAATATTCTACAATTTAATTGTTATTTCTCTTGGATTAATTTTTAATCATACTTAATCCAAAACTAGTCCAGTGACCACCAGATACTGACCAGCTGAAAAGATAGTCATGTCTTTCTCATATTCCATGGAAAGGCACTTCATTTTGTTCATTTGTTCATTTTCTAACAAAAAGCTTAGAGATAGGGAAAGCCAAAGTCGGTAAACAGCCAAAAGTATGTTCGAAATGCACTTCCTGACTTCTATCTCCAAAGTTTAGAATTACTTGCCAACCAAACCTTTCTAAATAGTTCTGATTTATCCAGCAACATTGTGCCACATTACCATAATCATAGTAATCAGAAACAACTTGATGTGCATTTTCAAATTTGGTTATGTAAATTCATCAGAAATCTGTCTCCACATGTAGTTTAAAACATATCCCCAAGTATATGCACTCATGATTTCTGTATCCTAAAGCAGGTATAATTTTGCAGTATACAATATGCTTTCTATCTTAAAAAAGAAAATCCATACACCTGTATTTCTGAAGTCAAATGCTTTCCGCTGACCCAGAGGATAAAAATCTCATTTACAAGCACTTAGAAAAGCCATTTGGCATTGTCTCATAAAACTGAACACCTAGAAGGCCGGGCGCGGTGGCTCATGCCTGTAATCCTAGCACTTTGGGAGGCTGAGGTGGGTGGATCACCTGAGGTCAGGAGTTCAAGACCAGCCTGGCCAACATGGTGAAAACCCATCTCTAAAAAAAAAAAAAAAACTGAACACCTAGATATCCTCTATCCCCAATTCTAATCCTACACCTTAAAAAAACTCATAGACATGTAAATCAAGAAATATATAGCCGGGCGCGGTGGCTCAAGCCTGTAATCCCAGCACTTTGGGAGGCCGAGGCGGGTGGATCACGAGGTCAAGAGATCGAGACCATCCTGGTCAACATGGTGAAACCCCGTCTCTACTAAAAATACAAAAAAAAAAAAAATCAGCTGGGCATGGTGGCGCATGCCTGTAATCCCAGCTACTAAGGAGGCTGAAGCAGGAGAATTGCCTGAACCCAGGAGGCGGAGGTTGCGGTGAGCCGAGATCGCGCCATCGCACTCCAGCCTGGGCAACAAGAGCGAAACTCCGTCTAAAAAAAAAAAAAAAAAAGAAATATATAAAAAAATGTTCATAACAACATTGTAAGAGCAAAAAGTATATGACTATATTCATCTTTTTCTGTTGCCTAGCATACCTGAACCTGGGTAATTTATAAAGAAAATAAATGTATTTCTTACAGCCACGGAGGTTAAAAAGTCCAAGGATGAGGGGGCTACCACTGGTGAGAGTCTTCTGGTGGGGGCTCTGAAAAGTCTCCAGGTGGCACAGGGCATCACATGGCAAGGGGGCTGAGCATGCTCTTGTGCTTGTTCAGATCTCTCAACCTCTTCTTATAAAGTCACAAGTTCTAGGGCGGGTTTGGTGGCTCACACCTATAATCCCAGCACTTTGGGAGGCCAAGGCAGGCAGATCACTTGAGGTAGTAAGTTTGAGACAAGCCTATCAACATGGTAAAATCTTGTCTCTACTAAAAACAAAAAAATTAGCTGGGTGTGGTAGTGCATGCCTGTAGTCCCAGATACTCAGGAGACAGAGGTGGGAGAACAGCTTGAACCAGGGAGGCAGAGGTTGCAGTGAGTCAAGATTATGCCATTGCACTCCTGCCTGGGTGACAGAGCGAGACTCCATCTCAAAAATAGTAATAATAAAGCCACAAGTTTCATTCCCATGATAACCCATCAATCCATTAACTCATTTATCCATGAATCCAGGAATAGGTTAATCTGTTCACAAGGGCAGAGCCCTCATGATCCTATCAGCTCTTATATACCCCACCTTTGAATACTGCCACATTGGAGATTTAAGTTTCCAACACATGAAAGTTGGGAGACACATTCAAACCAGAGCAGTGAGTAGTGATCTCATGTTTACATATTTTAATAGTTATTAATACTCATCTCACGTATTTTTCTAATCTCTCACATCATTTTGTTGATTATTCTATAAACACATTTTGGTTTAAAAGTTTTACAAGTGTTTTGATATTCACAGCCATAGACCTCGCATAAAAGGAAAAGAGCTTCTTCATTTTGTTTTTTTTGTTTTTGTTTTTGTTTTGGTAGAGACAAAGTCTCACTACATTCCCCAGGCTTGTCGTGAACTCCTGAACTCAAGCAATCCTCCTACCTCAGCCTCCCAAAGTGCTAGGATTACAGGCGTGAGTCAGCATGCCCAGTCACTTCTACATTTTTAATACGCTTAAACCTATCTTATGTTATGTACGTAATACACATAATACTATGCTTTTGCTTTGTTTTTTAAAAAAGGAAGAAAAAGTTGGATATATTCATTGGCAAAAGAATGAATAAATGGTATATTCATACAATGAATTATTGTACAAAAACAAAAACAAACTACACCTATAAAACAAATCAGGAGAATCTTAGAAACACAATGCTGAGTTAAAAAAAAGAAAAATCACATAAGGCCAGGCGCTGTGGCTCACATCTGTAATCCCAGCACTCTGGGAGGCTGAGCTGGGCGGATCACCTAAGGTCAGGAGACCAATCTGGCTAACATGGTGAAACCCTGGCTCTACCAAAATTACAAAAAAATTAGCTGGGCATGGTGGTGCACGCCTGTAATCCCAGCTACTCAGGAGGTTGAGGCAAGAGAATCACTTGAACCCAGGAGGCAGAGTTGCAGTGAGCTGAGACTGTGCCATTGCACTCCAGCCTGGGCAATAAGAGCAAAATTCTGTCTCCAAAAAAATAAAATGTTTTTAATTAGCCAAGTTTGGTGGCACACACCTGTGGTCCCAACTACTCAAGAGGCTGATCAGGTAGGAGGATAAACTTCAGCCAGAAAGGTAGGGGCTGCAGTGAGCCATGATCATACTGCACTCCAGCCTGGGGGTCAGGGCAAGACCCAGCCTCAAAAGAAAAAAAAAGCCAGCAGCTTTTTATAGAAACTTGGCAAGCTAATCTTCAAAATCATATGGAGCCAGACATATACCATGTGCGTGTAGCTGAAGCTACTCAGGAGACTGTGGTGGGAAGATCACTTGAGCCCAAAAGTTGGAGGCCAGCCTAGGCAACATAGTGAGACTCTGTGTCAAAAAAAAAAAAAAAACACCAAAAAATGTGTATGGAAATGCAAAGGACCTACACAGTCATAACAAATTTAAGAAACTTTCTGATTTCAAAATTTATTATACAGCTACAGTTATCAAGATAGTGTGACACTGGCATAAACAAATAGATCAAATAGAACAGGTCCAAATATAGATATGGACAAAATATTTTAGAAAGGGTAATCTTTTCAGCAAAAAGTGCTAAAATAGTTATCTATGTGCAAACAAAAAAATTTCCCCCCCACAACCCCATACACAAAAAAAATTAAGTCAAAATGAATCATAGACAAAAAAAGTCAAACCTAAAACTATAAAACTTAGAGAATATCTTTCTGAGATTAAGCAAAGATTCTTAGATATAACACTAAAAGCACAAAACACAAAGGAGAAACTAAATGGGACTTCAACAAAATCAAAAACTTTTTATAAGACACTGTTAGAGAGGAAAAAAAAAACTTACCTGAATGTATGAAATACATTTAAAAATATCTCTGTTCTAGCACCAGGCGCAGTGACTCACACCTATAATCTCAGCACTTTGGGAGGCTAAGGCGGGTGGATCACAAGGTCAAGAGATCAAGACCAGTCTGGACAACACGGTGAAACCCCATCTCTACTAAAAATACAAAAATTAGCTAGGCGTGGTGGAGCATGCCTGTAATCCCAGCTACGTGGGAGGCTGAGGCAGGAGAATCCTTGAACTGGAAAGGCGGAGGTTGCAGTAAACTGACATCGTGCCGCTGCACTCTAGCCTGGGGAAAAAACAAGACTCTGCCTCAAAAAAAAAAAAACTGTTCTCTTCTGAATCTTCTAGTAAAAAGACAAACGAAAAAAAAAATCTGTGTATGTATAAGCATATAAGCAAAGAAAAAAAGATAAAAACAATTCACAGGGACGAATAAAGTGAGTTTGAATAAGAAATGTTAGGGGTCAACTCTCAGTTCTGCAACTTACTGTGTTATATATCCCTTGTACAAGTTAACATCTCTGAGTTTCAGGTACCCAATCAGTAAAATGAGAATAATAGGCTGGTCCAATAGTGGTGGCTCATCAGAACTTATTCACAGCAGTGTTACTAAAGCTGGTATATAATCCCCCCACTGCTAAATTTGACTGGCTTAAAAAAATAATAAAATAGGGATTATAATAGTAACTATCTCATAAAATTATTGTAAGTGCTTAGAACAATCTGTACACATGGCATAATGTTTTCAATAAATGTGAGCTACACAAATATTTTATACAAATATTCTAGCCGGGCGCGGTGGCTCATACCTGTAATCCCAGCATTTTGGAAGGCTGAGGCGGGCAGATCACCGGAGGTCAGAAGTTTGAGACCAGCCTGACCAATATGGTAAAACCCCGTCTTAAAAAAAAAAAATATATATAATATATATATATATATATATACATACATTTCTAATAGTGGATATTTCCAATGGTGGCTTAAAGAAAATTTTTACTTTTTCTTTGTATATATCTCTATATTCTAACTTTTCAATGGCTATTTATTACATATTCTTAGCAATATAATTTTTGAGCCCTCAAAATTAACACAAAATGAAATAAATAAACCTAATTGTTCGTAAAATTAGTAAAATGACCAAAGAATATAATTATTTGAAGTGACCTGAGAACTCAGCATTCTTTTTTTTTTTTTTTTTTTTT
>NW_022439707.1:6155-7840 GCF_009761245.1 Sapajus apella
TTTTTTTTTTTTTTTTTTTTTTTTTTTTTTTTTTTTTGATAGACTCTTGCTCTGTCGCCCAGCCTGGAGTGCAGTGGTGCGATCTTGGCTCATTGCAGCTTCTGCCTCCGGGATTTGATTGATTCTCCCACCTCAGCTTCCTAAGTAGCTGGGATTACAGGCTCTTGCCACCATGCCTGGCTGCTTTTTGTATTTTTAGTAGCAATAGTTTCACCATGTTGGCCAGGCTAGTCTTGAATTCCTGAACTCAAGTGATCCGCCCGCCTTGTTCTCCCAAAGTGCTGGGATTACAGGAGTGAGCCACCATGCCTGGCAGTTCTTGTAATTTAATAGGAAATCTTTTTTCCTTTTTTTGCAGCGACGCAGTCACTGCTCACGACAGCCTTGACTTCCCGGGTTCAGATAAAATTCTCCTACCTCAGGCTCCCAAGTGACTGGGACTGCAGGCACATGCTACCATGCCTGACTAATTTTTTTTTTAATTTTTTGTAGAGACGAGGTTTCGTGGTTGCTCAGGCTGGTCTTAAGCTCCTGGGCTCAAGCAATCCTCTCACCTAAGCCTCCTAAAGTGTTGGAATTATAGGTGTGAACCATCATGCCCAGCCCCGAATTATTAGGTTTGTTTTTTATTTTTTATTTTATGTATTTATTTTTTGAGATGGAGTCTCATTCTGTCACCTAGGCTGGAGTGCAGTGGTGTGATCTTGGCTTACTGCAACCTCTGCCTCCCATGTTCAAGCGACTCTCCTGCCTCAGCCTCCTGAATAGCTGGGATTACAGGCGTCCCCCACCATGCCTGGCTAATTTTTGTATTTTTAGTATAGTCGGGGTTTCACCATGTTGGCCAGGCCGGTCTTGAACTCCTGACCTCAGGTGATTTGCCTGCATTGGTCTCCCAAAGTGCTGGGATTATAGGTGTGAGCTACCAAGCCTGGCTAATGTATTTTTTTTTTTTTAATGCAAGTTCGTAATGATACTTATATTATTTGATTAATTTTTAGCTTCTGCAAATAAATAGATTCATAATTTAGATTTTAGAATTATATGACTTTAAGGCCGGGTGCAGTGGCTCACGTCTGTAATCCCAGCACTTTGGGAGATTTAGGCAGGCGAATCACCTGGGGTTGGGGGTTTGAGACCAGCCTGACCAACATGGAGAAACCTCATGTCTACTAAAAAAAATACAAAATTAGCGGGGCATGGTGGCACATGCCTGTAATCCCAGCTACTTGGGAGGTTTAGGCAGGAGAATTGCTTGAACCTGGGAGGCAGGGGTTGCGGTGAGCCGAGGTCATGCCATTGCACTACTGCCTGGCCAACAAGAGCGAAACTCCATCTCAAAAAAAAAAATTACATGACTTTAAATATTTTGCCTTTTCTCTCTTTTATATAAAAAATACTAGTTCTTGGCCGGGCGCGGTGGCTCAAGCCTGTAATCCCAGCACTTTGAGAGGCCGAGGCGGGTGGATCACGAGGTCAACAGATCGAGACCATCCTGGTCAACATGATGAAACCCTGTCTCTACTAAAAATACAAAAAATTAGCTGGGCATGGTGGCACGTGCCTGTAATCCCAGCTACTCAGGAGGTTGAGGCAGGAGAATTGCCTGAACCCGGGAGGCGGAGGCTGCGGTGAGCCGAGATCGCGCCATTGCACTCCAGCCTGGGTAACAAGAGCGAAACTCC
>NW_022439707.1:7940-8670 GCF_009761245.1 Sapajus apella
AAAAAAAAAAAAAAAAAAAAAAAAAAAAAAAAAAAAAAAAGATATAATGATCTAGAAGAAAGAAATGGGGAAGTTACTGCCTATATCCTTCCCCATGAAACTACAGAAGGAAATGTTAACACTCTAAAACTACAGCCACAAAATTAGCCAAGTGTGGTGGCACATGCCTGTAATCCCAGCTACTCAGGAGGCTGAGGTAGGAGAATCACTTGAACCAGAGGCAGAAGTTGTGGTGAGCTGAGATAGCACCACTACACTCCAGCCTGAGTGACGAGCAAAACTCTGTCTCAAAAAAAATAAAATAAAAAAGAAAAAGCAAAAAACGTCCTTCTAAGATGTTTCCATATCAGCTCTTCCACAATCCACAATTATTCTTGATAAAGCCCAATGCTGTAAAAACTAGACATCAAAAAAAATCTATGAATACATTTTAGTAGAAGTGCTAACAGCTTAGAATGAATGACTCATTATCAACTGTATACAATACTGCCCACACAAGAAAGGTCTCATTGTCAAATCACATTAACATTTAATAAGATGGACATCTCATTCATAAATCTGTTGATGTCTCAGTTTTGGACAATGTATGTAACAAGTAAGGCACAATCCAACCTGCTTTTAAAACTCTGTCGTTCTATAACTCCAAAGATATAATAAGAAAGCAACTCCTAAGAAGTTTGCCTTTGCCGGGAGCGGTGGCTCAAGCCTGTAATCCCAGCACTTTGGGAGG
>NW_022439708.1:0-9158 GCF_009761245.1 Sapajus apella
TAAGAGGACTACAAGTAAGACTGCGTTTAAAACACTGGAGAGACGTCTATTTCAACCTGCTCTGCTTTGTGATCGTTTACCTTAGGAAGTTGCATATATGTTTAGATTCAACGAGTTAGAAAAACGTTTCTTCTAAAATCTGCGTTTGGATATTCCAGAGTGTGTGAGAGTAAAGGCCGTAATGAGAAATATCTTGATCTAAAACAAAAAAGCTGCTATCTAGCAGAATGGTTGTCAATCTCTACAATCTTCTTACAGAGTTAAACTGACGTGTGTGTGCAGTAGTTCAGAAATCCTTTCGTTGGAGAATCTGGAAACAGATATTTCCAGCCTTATACAGGCATTTAAGACCTAGCGGTAAGACTGCGTTTAAAACACAGGAGAAAAGTCTAGTTCAAACTGCACTGCTTTCTATTCATTCACCTTAGGAAGTTGCATCTATGTTTAGATTCAGGGAGTTAGAAACACGTTTCTTCTAAAACCTGCGTTGGCATATTCCAGAATGACTGAGACTAAAGGCGGTAATGAGAAATACTTGCTCTAAAACAAAAACGCAGCTATCTAGCAGAATGGTTGTCAAGCTGTGCAATCAACATACAGAGTTAAACTGATGTGTGTTTGCAGCAGTTCAGAAGTCCTTTGCTTCGAGTATCTGGAGACAGATATTTCCAGCCATATACAGGTATATGAGAACTAACAGTAAGATTTTGTTTAAAACACTGGAGAAACGTCAAGCTCAAACTGCTCTGCTTTGTGTTCGTTCACCTTAGGAAGTTGCATCTATGTTTAGATTCAGCGAGTTAGAAACACGTTTCTTCTAAAAGCTGCGTATGGATATTCCAGAATGACTGAGACTAAAGGCCGTAATGAGAAATATCTTGCTCTAAATAAAAAAGGCAGCTATCTAGCAGAATGGTTGTCAAGCTGTACAATTTTCTTACAGAGGTAAACTGACCTGTGTGTGCAGTAGTTAAGAAATCCTTTCTTGGAGAATCTGGAAACAGATATTTCCAGCCTTATACAGGTATTTAAGACCTGGCGGTAAGACTGCGTTTAAAACAAAGGAGAAACTTCTAGTTCAAACTGCTCTGCTTTGTGTTCGTTCACCTTAGGAAGTTGCATCTATATTTAGATTCAGCGAGTTAGAATCACGTTTCTTCTAAAAGCTGCGTTTGGCTTTCCAGAATGACTGAGACTAAAGGCCGTAATGAGAAATATCTTGCTCTAAAACAAAAACGCAGCTATCTAGCAGAATGGTTGACAAGCTGTGCAATCACCATACAGAGTTAAACTGATGTGTGTTTGCAGCAGTTCAGAAATCCTTTGCTTCGAGATTCGGGAGGCAGATATTTCCAGCCATATACCGGCATATGAGAACTAACAGTAAGACTGGGTTTCAAACCCTCTAGAAACGTCTAGTTCAAACTGCTCTTCTTTGTGTTCGTTCACCGTAGAAAGTTGCATCTATGTTTAGATTCAGCGAGTTAGAAACACTTTTCTTCTAAAAGCTGCGTTTGGATATTCCAGAATGACTGAGACTAAAGGCCGTAATGAGAAATATCTTGCTCTAAAGCAAAGACGCAGCTATCTGGCAGAATGGTTGTCAATCTGTACAATCTTCTTACAGAGGTAAACTGACGTTGTGTGCAGTAGTTCAGAAATCCTTTCGTTGGAGAATCTGGAAACAGATATTTCCAGCCCTATACAGACATTCAACACCTAGCGGTAAGACTGCGTATAAAACACAGGACAAACGTCTAGTTCAAACTGCACTGCTTTCTATTCGTTCACCTTAGGAAGTTACATCTGTGTTTAGATTCAGCGAGTTAGAAACACGTTTCTTTTAAAAGCAGCATTTGGATATTCCAGTGTGAAAGAGTCTGCAGGCCGTAATCAGAAATATCTTACTCTAAAACAAAAATGCAGCTATCGAGAAGAATATTTGTCAAGTTGTAAAATCATCTTATAGAGTTAAATTAATGTGTGTGTGCAGAGGTTCTGAAATCTTTTCTTCGGGTAATCTGGAAACAGATATTTCCAGCCATACACAGGCATTTAAGACCTAGCAGTAAGACTGCCTTTCAAACACAGGATAAACGTCAAGTTCAAACTGCTCTGCTTTGAGTTCGTTCACCTTAGGAAGTTGCATCTATGTTTAGATTCAGCGTGTTAGAAACACGTTTCTTCTAAATGCTGCGTTTGGATATTCCAGAATGACATATACTAAAGGCGGTAATGAGAAATATCTTGCTCTAAAACAAAAAGGCAGCTATCTAGCAGAATTGTGGTGAAGCTGTGCAATCAACATACAGAGTTAAACTGATGTGTGTTTGCAGCAGTTCAGAAATCCTTTAATTCGAGAATCTGCACACAGATATTCTCAGCCGTATACAGGCATAAGAGAACTAACAGTAAGACTGCGTTTAAAACACTGGAGAAACGTCTAGTTCATACTGCTATGCTTTGTGTTCGTTCACCTTAGGAAGTTGCATCTATGTTTAGATTCAGCGAGTTAGAATCACGTTTCTTCTAAGAGCAGCATTTGGATATTCCAGTGTGAAAGAGCCTGCAGGCCGTAATCAGAAACATCTTGCTCTAAAACAAAAACGCAGCTATCTAGCAGAATGGTTGTCAAGCTGTAAAATCATCTTTCAGAGTTAAACTGATGTGTGTTGTAGCAGTTCAGAAATGCTTTGCTTCGAGAATCTGGAAACAGATATTTCAAGCCATATACACGCATAAGAGGACTACAAGTAAGACTGCGTTTAAAACACTGGAGAGACGTCTATTTCAACCTGCTCTGCTTTGTGATCGTTTACCTTAGGAAGTTGGATATATGTTTAGATTCAATGAGTTAGAAAAACGTTTCTTCTAAAATCTGCGTTTGGATATTCCAGAGTGTGTGAGAGTAAAGGCCATAATGAGAAATATCTTGATCTAAAACAAAAACGCTGCTATCTAGCAGAATGGTTGTCAATCTCTATAATCTTCTTACAGAGTTAAACTGACGTGTGTGTGCAGTAGTTCAGAAATCCTTTCGTTGGAGAATCTGGAAACAGATATTTCCAGCCTTATACAGGCATTTAAGACCTAGCAGTAAGACTGCGTTTAAAACACAGGAGAAACGTCTAGTTCAAACTGCTCTGCTTTGTGTTCGTTCACCTTAGGAAGTTGCATCTATGTTTAGATCCAGCGAATTAGAAACACGTTTCTTCTAAAAGCTGCGTTTGGATATTCCAGAATGACTGAGACTAAAGGCCATAATGAGAAATATCTTGCTCTAAAACAAAAAAGCAGCTATCTGGCAGAATGGTTGTCAAGCTGTACAATCTTCTTACAGAGTTAACCTGACGTGTGTGTGTAGTAGTTCAGAAATCCTTTCGATGGAGAATCTGGAAACAGATATTTCCAGCCATATACAGGCATATGAGAACTAACAGTAAGACTGCGTTTAAAACACTGAAGAAACATCTAGTTCAAACTGCTCTGCTTTCTATTCGTTCACCTTAGGAAGTTGCATCTATGTTTAGAGACAGCGAGTTAGAAACACGTTTCTTCTAAAAGCAACATTTGGATATTCCAGTGTGAAAGTGCCTGCAGGCCGTAATCAGAAACAACTTGCCCTAAAACAAAAACGCAGCTATCTAGCAGAATGGTGTCAAGCTGTTAAATCACCTTATGGAGGTAAATTGATGTGTGTGTGCAGAGGTTCTGAAATCTTTTATTTGTTGAATCTGGAAACAGATATTTTCAACCTTACCCCGGCATTTAAGACCTAGCAGTAAGACTGCGTTTAAAACACAGGAGAAACGTCTAGATCAATCTACTCTGCTTTGTGTTCGTTCACCTTAGGAAGTTGCATCTATGTTTAGATTCAGCGAATTAGAAACACATTTCTTCTGAAAGCTGCGTTTTGATATTCCAGAATGACTGAGACTAAAGGCCGTAATTAGAAATATCTTGCTCTAAAACAAAAATGCAGCTATCTGTCAGAATGGTTGTCAAGCTGTACAATCAACATACAGGGTTAAACTGATGTGTTTTTGCTGCAGTTCAGAAAACCTTTGCTTCGAGAATCTGAAAACAGATATTTCCAGCCATATACCGGCATATGAGAACGAACAGTAAGACTTCGTTTAAAACACTAGAGAAACGTCTAGTTCAAACTGCACTGCTTTCTGTTTGTTCACCTTAGGAAGTTGCATCTATGTTTAGATTCAGCGAATTATAAACACGTTTCTTCTAAAAGCAGCATTTGGATATTCCAGTGTGAAATAGCCTGCAGACCGTAATCAGAAACATCTTGCTCTAAAACAAAAACGCCGCTATCTTGCAGAATGGTTGTCAAGTTGTAAAATCATCTTATGCTGTTAAATTGATGTGTGTGTGCAGTGGTTCTGAAATCTTTTCTTTGGGTAATCTGGAAACAGATATTTCCAGCCTCACACAGGCATTTAAGACCTAGCGGTAAGACTGCGTTTAAAACACAGGATAAACGTCAAGTTCAAACTGCTCTGCTTTGTGTTCGTTCACCTTTGGAAGTTGTATCTATGTTTAGATTCAGCGAGTTAGAAGCACGTTTCTTCTAAAAGCTGCGTTTGGATATTCCAGAATGACTGAGACTAAAGGCCGTAATGAGAAATATCTTGCTCTAAAACGGAAACGCAGCTATCTAGCAGAATGGTTGCCAAGCTGTAAAATATTCTTATGTAGTTAAATTGATGTGTGTGTGCAGAGTCTCTGAAATCTTTTCTTTGGGGAATCTGGAAACAGATATTTCCAGCCTTACCTTGGCATTTGAGACCTAGCAGTCAGACTGCGTTTAAAACACAGGAGAAATGTCGAGTTCAAACTGCTCTGCTTTGTGTTCCTTCAACTTAGGAAGTTGCATCTATGTTTAGATTCAGCGAGATAGAAACACGCTTCATCTAAAAGCTGCGTTTAGTTATTCCAGAATTTCTGAGACTAAAGGCCGTAATGAGAAATATCTTGCTCTAAAACAAAAACGCCGCTATCTAGCAGAATGGTTGTCAAGCTGTGCAATCAACATACAGTGTTAAACTGACGTGTGTTTGCAGCAGTTCATAAATCCTTTGCTTCGAGAATCTGGACACAGATATTTACTGCCATATACAGGCATATGAGAACTAACAGTAAGACTGCGTTTAAAATACTGGAGAAACATCTAGTTCAAACTGCTCTGCTTTGTGTTCATTCACCTTAGGAAGTTGCATCTATATTTAGCTTCAGCGAGTTAGAAACACGTTTCTTCTAAAAGCTGCGTTTGGGTATTCCAGAATGACTGAGACTAAAGGCCGTACTGAGAAATATCGTGCTCTAAAACAAAAATGCAGTAATCTAGCAGTATGGTTGTCAAGCTGTACAATCTTCTTACAGAGCTAAACTGACTTGTGTGTGCAGTAGTTCAGAAATCCTTTCGATGGAGAATCTGGAAACAGATATTTATTGCCATATACAGTCTTATAAGAACTAGCAGTAAGACTGCGTTTAAAACACTGAAGAAGTGTCTATTTCAAACTGCTCTGCTTTGTTTTCTTTCACTTTAGGATGTTGCATCTATGTTTAGATTCAGCGAGTTAGAAACACGTTTCTTCTAATAGCAGCGCTTGGATATTCCACTGTGAAAGTGCCTGTAGGCCGAAATCAAAAACATCTTGCTCTAAAACAAAAACGCAGCTATCTAGCAGAATGGTTTTCAAGCTGTACAATCAACTTACAGTGTTTAACTGATGTGTGTTTGCAGCAGTTCAGAAATCCTTTGTTTCGAGGATCTGGGAACAGATATTTCCAGCCGTACCCAGGCATTTAGACCTAGCAGTAAGAATGCGTTTAAAACACTGGAGAAACGTCTAGTTCAAAGTGCTCTGCTTTGTGTTCGTTCACCTTAGGAAGTTGCATCAATGTTTAGATTCAGCGAGTTAGAAACACGTTTCTTCTAAAAGCTGCGTTTATATATTCCAGAATGACTGAGACTAAAGGCCGTAATGAGAAATATCTTGCTCTAAAACAAAAACGCCGCTATCTAGCAGAATGGTTGTCAAGCTATAAAATCATCTTATAGATTTAAATTGATGTGTGTGTGCAGAATTTCTGAAATCTTTTCCTTGGGGAATCTGGAAGCAGATATTTTCAGCCTAACCCAGGTATTTTAGACCTAGCAGTACGACTGCGTTCACAACACAGGAGAAACGTCTAGTTCAAACTACTCTGCTTTGTGTTCGTTCACCTTAGGAAGTTGTATCTCTGTTTCGATTCAGCGAGTTAGAAACACGTTTATTCTTAAAGCTGCGTTTGGATATTCCAGTATGAAAGAGCCTGCAGGCCGTAATCAGAAACATCTTGCTCTAAAACAAAAACGCAGCTATCTAGCAGAATGGTTGTCAAGCTGTGCAATCAACATACAGAGTTAAACTGATGTGTGTTTGCAACAGTTCAGAAATCCTTTGCTTCGAGAATCTGGAAACAGATATTTCCAGCCACATACAGGCATATGAGAACTAACAGTAAGACTGCGTTTAAAACACTGGAGAAACCTCTAGAACAAACTGCTCTGCTTTGTGTTCGTTCACCTTAGGAAGTTGCATATATGTTTAGATTCAGCGAGTTGGAAACACGTTTCTTCTAAAAGCTTCGTTTGTATATTCCAGAATGACTGAAACTAAAGGCAGTAATGAGAAATATCTTACACTAAAACAAAAACGCAGCTATCTAACAGAATGGTTGTCAAGCTGTACAATCTTCTTACAGAGTTAAACTGACGTGTGTGTGCCGTAGTTCAGAAATCCTTTCGCTGGAGAATCTGGAAACAGATATTTCCAGCCTTATACAGGCATTTAAGACCTAGCAGTAAGACTGGGTTTAAAACACAGGAGAAATGTCTAGTTCAAACTGCACTGCTTTCTATTCGTTCATCTTAGGAAGTTGCATCTATGTTTACATTCAGCGAGTTAGAAACACGTTTCTTTGAAAAGCAGCATTTGGATATTGCAGTGTGAAAGGGCCTGCAGGCCATAATCAGAAACATCTTGCTCTAAAACAAAAACTCAGCTATCTAGCAGAAAAGTTCTCAAGTTGTAAAATCATCTTATGGAGTTAAATATATGTGTGTGTGCAGAGGTTCTGAAATCTTTTCTTCGGGTAACCTGGAAACAGATATTTCCAGTCTTACACAGGCATTTAAGACCTAGCAGTCAGACTGCGTTTAAAACACAGTATAAACCTCAAGTTCAAACTGCTCTGCTTTGACTTCGTTCACCTTAGGAAGTTGCATCTATGTTTAGATTCAGCGTGTTAGTAACACGTTTCTTCTAAAAGCTGCGTTTGGATATTCCAGAATGACTGATACTAAAGGCGGTAATGAGAAATATCTTGCTCTGAAACAAAAACGCAGCTATCTAGCAGAATGGTTGTCAAGCTGTGCAATCAACATACAGAGTTAAACTGATGTGTGTTTGCAGCAGTTCAGAAAACCTTTGCTTCGAGAATCTGGACACAGATATTTTCAGCCATATACAGGCATAAGAGAACTAACAGTAAGACTGCGTTTAAAACACTGGAGAAACGTCTAGATCATACTGCTATGCTTTGTGTTCGTTCACCTTAGGAAGTTGCATCTATATTTAGATTCAGCGAGTTAGAATCACGATTCTTCTAAGAGCAGCATTTGGATATTCCATTGTGAAAGAACCTGCAGGCCGTAATCAGAATCATCTTGCTCTAAAACAAAAACGCAGCTATCTAGCAGAATGGTTGTCAAGCTGTAAAATCATCTTACAGAGTTTAACTGATGTGTGTTTGCAGCAGTTCAGAAATGCTTTGCTTCGAGAATCTGGATACAGATATTTCAAGCCATATACACGCTTAAGAGGACTACAAGTAAGACTGCGTTTAAAACACTGGAGAGACGTCTATTTCAACCTGCTCTGCTTTGTGATCGTTTACCTTAGGAAGTTGCATATATGTTTAGATTCAACGAGTTAGAAAAACGTTTCTTCTAAAATCTGCGTTTGGATATTCCAGAGTGTGTGAGAGTAAAGGCCGTAATGAGAAATATCTTGATCTAAAACAAAAAAGCTGCTATCTAGCAGAATGGTTGTCAATCTCTACAATCTTCTTACAGAGTTAAACTGACGTGTGTGTGCAGTAGTTCAGAAATCCTTTCGTTGGAGAATCTGGAAACAGATATTTCCAGCCTTATACAGGCATTTAAGACCTAGCGGTAAGACTGCGTTTAAAACACAGGAGAAAAGTCTAGTTCAAACTGCACTGCTTTCTATTCATTCACCTTAGGAAGTTGCATCTATGTTTAGATTCAGGGAGTTAGAAACACGTTTCTTCTAAAACCTGCGTTGGCATATTCCAGAATGACTGAGACTAAAGGCGGTAATGAGAAATACTTGCTCTAAAACAAAAACGCAGCTATCTAGCAGAATGGTTGTCAAGCTGTGCAATCAACATACAGAGTTAAACTGATGTGTGTTTGCAGCAGTTCAGAAGTCCTTTGCTTCGAGTATCTGGAGACAGATATTTCCAGCCATATACAGGTATATGAGAACTAACAGTAAGATTTTGTTTAAAACACTGGAGAAACGTCAAGCTCAAACTGCTCTGCTTTGTGTTCGTTCACCTTAGGAAGTTGCATCTATGTTTAGATTCAGCGAGTTAGAAACACGTTTCTTCTAAAAGCTGCGTATGGATATTCCAGAATGACTGAGACTAAAGGCCGTAATGAGAAATATCTTGCTCTAAATAAAAAAGGCAGCTATCTAGCAGAATGGTTGTCAAGCTGTACAATTTTCTTACAGAGGTAAACTGACCTGTGTGTGCAGTAGTTAAGAAATCCTTTCTTGGAGAATCTGGAAACAGATATTTCCAGCCTTATACAGGTATTTAAGACCTGGCGGTAAGACTGCGTTTAAAACAAAGGAGAAACTTCTAGTTCAAACTGCTCTGCTTTGTGTTCGTTCACCTTAGGAAGTTGCATCTATATTTAGATTCAGCGAGTTAGAATCACGTTTCTTCTAAAAGCTGCGTTTGGCTTTCCAGAATGACTGAGACTAAAGGCCGTAATGAGAAATATCTTGCTCTAAAACAAAAACGCAGCTATCTAGCAGAATGGTTGACAAGCTGTGCAATCA
>NW_022439709.1:0-8668 GCF_009761245.1 Sapajus apella
GACGGGGTTTCACCATGTTGACCAGGATGGTCTCGATCTCTTGACCTCGTGATCCACCCGCCTCGGCCTCCCAAAGTGCTGGGATTACAGGCTTGAGCCACCGCGCCCGGCCTGCTTTTCTTTATTTTTATATTCAACCCTTTTTATTGTAAAATATAGCAAACACAGAAAAGTACCCTCCACTCTGAATCAAAACCACAAATGGGTGTCTGAGGGGCAGCTGGATTGCCAGGCTGATGACACTGGCTCCATCAGTGGCTACCCTGCCACTCAATCCATAACCCAGGCGGTGATCCAGGGTGCTTTCAGCATTGATGATGCAGTTGACATGAAGGTGACAGCTGCTGAGATGCACTATACTTACTCCCCAGCATGGCAGTGAGAGATGGGGCAGGGGGTAACACATCGGGGACTACAGCTGTTGTTACTACCCAAGGCTCAGAGGCATTGCTGGGGCAGACGGCCCCTCCTGGCACTGGTCAATTATTTGTGATAATGTCACCACAAGAAGTACTGCAGGGAAGAAGACAATTGAAGCCTGCGCTCAATTGTCCCTAGGACACACCCTTATTCCCCAAAGTCAGAAGCTCCCTGGATAACTGGAGATGAGAAACGCAGGGCTCAGCACAACGAAGTGGAGTACCACCGCTGAGATAAGATCAACAACTGAATAATGCAGCTCTCCAAGATCATCCCAGGCTGCTCAATGGAGAGCCCCAAGTGTGGCCAGAGTAAAGGTGGGATTCTATCCAAAGCTTGTGATTATATCCAGGAGCTTTGGCAAGTAACCACCGCTTGTCTGAAGAACTGCAGGAACTGGACCAACTGCAGCTGGACAATGACGTGCTGCACAAGCAGGTGGAAGATCTTTTTTTTTTAAAAGACGGGGTTTCACCATGTTGGTCAGGCTGGTCTTGAACTCTCGACCTCAGGCGATCTGCCCGCCTTGGCCTCCAAAGCACTTGGATTACAGGCGTGAGCCACCACGCCTGGCCTGGTGGAAGATCTTAAAAACAAGAATCTGCTGCGAGCTCAGTTGCACACTATGGATTCAAGATCCTCATCAAGAATGACAGCAACTAACTACGGGGACTCAAGGGCTTTGGGCTCAAGAACTGCAGATAGTCCAGGAGCAACAGCCGAATCCCATGCCCTTTTCCTTCACTGCCCACTTCTGGCAGAGAACAGGGGGTAGTTCAGAAGGTGTGTCTTTGAACCGTGGCCCTGTTGTATGGCAGCCTGCAGTGGTGTGAAACACACAGAGTGGACGTGCACTGACAGCCCTGCTCACCCCCACCATGCAGCCCCTGAGCCCTTGTGCTCTTCTCGCCCAACGCATGTGCTGTCTCTATGCTGAATACTGGACACACTAAAATGGGGGGCTTGTCCTGGGCTTGCTTAGAGTGCCCAGCAGAGGTCTGCTGACAGGTGATGCCCTGGCTTGCCCCAGGACTCTGGCGCTTCCATTGGTTCTTCCTTTCCCTGGAGCTAAGGTTTAGACGTGCACCCTGAAGCTGAGGGGAGCCAGCTTACACAAGACGTGGGGGAAGGATGTTTAGCAGTGGCTGGTGTCCATGAAGAGGAGATTGGCCAGCGAGAAGCTGAGGCCTATGCAGACGTCCCTGGAGCCAGGGAGAACAACAGGCAGGGGCCCACTTGGGGCCTTTCCCCTTGTGGGGGTGGTTTTTCTTTCTTTCTTTCTTTTTTTATTTTATTTTATTTTATTTTATTTTATTTTATTTTATTTATTTTTTTTTGAGACGGAGTTTCACTCATGTTACCCAGGCTGGAGTGCAATGGTGTGATCTCGGCTCACTGAAACCTCCACCTCCTGGGTTCAGGCAATTCTTCTGCCTCAGCCTCCTGAGTAGCTGGGATTACAGGCACGCACCACCATGCCCAGCTAATTTTTTGTATTTTTAGTAGAGATGGGGTTTCACCATGTTGACCAGAATGGTCTCGATCTCTTGACCTCGTGATCCACCCGCCTCGGCCTCCCAAAGTGCTGGGATTATAGGCTTGAGCCACCGCGCCCGGCCTCTTTCTTTTTTTAAAAAATTTATTTATTAAACTTTAAGCTCTGGGGTGCATGTGCAGATCGTGCAGGTTTGTTACATAAGTATACACGTGCCATGGTGGTGGCTTGCTGCATCCCTCTCCCCATCATCTACATTAGGTATTTCTCCTTATCCCTCCCCAATCCCACAACCCCCTGCTATTCCTCCCATAGCCCCCCATCCCCCCGGTCCCAGTGTGTGATGTTCCCCTCCCTGTGTCCATGTGTTCACACTGGACTTTTGACTGAGAACACCCACTTTTGACTGAGAACATGCAGTGTTTGGTTTTCTGTTCTTGTGTCAATTTGCTAGGAATGATGGTTTACAGTTTCATCCATGTCCCTGCAAAGGACATAAACTAATCCTTTTTTATGGCTGCATAGTATTCCATGGCATATCTCTACCACATATTCTTTATCCAGTCTATCACTGATAGGCATTTGGGTTGGTTCCAAGTCTTTGCTATTGTGAACAGGGCTGTAATAAATATACGCATACATGTGTCTTCATAATAGAACATTTTATAATCCTTTGGATATATACCCAGTAATAGGATTACTGGGTCAGATGGTATTTCTATTTCTAGATCCCTGAGGAATTACCACACTATCTTCCATAATGGTTGAACTAATTTACACTCCCACCAACAGTGTAAAAGTGTTCCTATTTCTCCACATCCTCTCCAGCATCTGTTGTTTCTTGATTCTTTAATGATCGCCATTCTAACAGGCATGACATGGTATCTCAATGTGGTTTCGATTTGCATTTCTCTAATGCAAATTAGAGTGATACAGTGATGATGAGCTTTTTTTTCATATGTTTGTTGCCTGCATAAATGTCTTCTTTTGAAAAATGTCAGCCGGGCGCGGTGGCTCACGCCTGTAATCCCAGCACTTTGGGAGGCCGAGGCGGGTGGATCACGAGGTCAAGAGATCGAGACCATCCTGGTTAACATGGTGAAACCTCGTCTCTACTAAAAATACAAAAAATCAGCTGGGCATGGTGGCGAGTGCCTGTAGTCCCGGCTACTCGGGAGGCTGAGGCAGGAGAATTGCCTGAACCCAGGAGGCGGAGGTTGCAGTGAGCCAAGATCGCGCCATTGCACTCCAGCCTGGAAAAAAAGAGAACTACCTCTTCAAAAAAAAAAAAAAAAAAAAAAAAAGAAAAATGTCTGTTCATATTCTTTGCCCACTTTTTGATGAGGTTGTTTTTTTCTTGTAAATTTGTTTAAGTTCTCCATAGATTCTGGATATTAGTCGTTTGTCAGATGGGTAGATTGTAAAAATTTTTTCCCCATCTGTTGGTTGCTGGTTCACTCTGTTGATAGTTTCTTTTGCTGTGCAGATGCTCTTAAATTTTTTTTTTCTTTTTTTTTTTTTTTTGAGACGGAGTTTCACTCATGTTACCCAGGCTGGAGTGCAGTGGCTCGATCTCGGCTCACCGCAACCTCCGCCTCCTGGGTTCAGGCAATTCTCCTGCCTCAGCCTCCTGAGTAGCTGAGATTACAGGCACGCACCACCATGACCAGCTAATTTTATGTATTTTTAGTAGAGACGGGGTTTCACCATGTTGACCAGGATGGTCTCGATCTCTTGACCTCGTGATCCACCCGCCTCGGCCTCCCAAAGTGCTGGGATTACAGGCTTGAGCCACAGCGCCCCGCCCTTTTTTTTTCTTTTTTAAGACAGAGTCTTAGTCTGTTACCCAGGCTGGAGTGCAGTGGCGCATCTCAGCTCACTGCAACCTCTGTCTCCTGGGTTCAAGCAATTCTCCTTCCTCAGCCTCCTGAGTAGCTTGGATTACAGGCGCACACCATGACACCCAGCTAATTTTTGTATTTTTAGTAGAGATGGGGTTTCATCATGTTGGCCAGGCTGGTCTCCAACTCCTGACCTCAGGTTATCTGCCCACCTTGGCCTCCCAAAGTGCTGGGATTATAGGCGTGAGCCACTGTGCCCAGCCAGCTCTTAAGTTTAATTAGATCCCATTTGTCAATTTTGGCTTTTGTTGCCGTTGCTTTTGGTGTTTTAGTCATGAAGTCTTTGCCTATGCCTACGTCCTGAATAGTATTACCTAGGTTTTCTTCTAGGGTTTTTGTCGTGTTAGGCCTCATGTTTAAATCTTTTTTTTTTTTTTTTTTTTTTTGGACGGGGGTTTTTTGTTTTTTCCCAGGCTGAAGTGCAATGGCGTGATCTCGGCTCACCGCAACCTCTGCCTCCTGGGTTCAGGCAATTCTCCTGCCTCAGCCTCCTGAGTAGCTGGGATTACAAGCCCGTGCCACCATGCCCAGCTAATTTTTTGTATTTTTAGTAGAGATGGGGTTTCACCGTGTTGACCAGGATGGTCTCAGTCTCTTGACCTCATGATCCACCCGCCTCGGCCTCCCAAAGTGCTGGGATTACAGGCGTGAGCCACCGCACCCAGCCCATGTTTAAATCTTTAATCCATCTAGAGTTAATTTGTGTATAAGGTGTTAAGGAAGGGATCCAGTTTCAGCTTTCTGCGTATGGCTAGCCAGTTTTCCCAACACCATTTATTGAATAGGGAATCATTTCCCTGTTGCTTGTTTTTGTCAGGTTTGTCAAAGATTTGGTGGTTGTAGTTGTGTGGAATTCTTTCTGAGGCCTCTGTTCTGTTCCATTTGTCTGTATCTCTGTTTTGGTACCAGTACTATGCTTTGATTGGTGCCAGTATCATGTTTTGATTACAGTAGCCTTGTAACATAGTTTGAAGTCAGGTAGCATGATGCCTCCAGCTTTGTTTTTTTTTTGTTGTTGTTGTTTGTTTGCTTCCTTGTTTTTGCTTAGAATTGTCTTGCTCTTTTTTGGTTCCATATGAAGTTTAAGGTGTTTTTTTCCAATTCTGTGAAGAAAGTCATTGGTAGCTTGATGGGGATAGCGTTGAATCTATAAATTACTTTGGGCAGTATGGCCATTTTCACGGTATTGATTCTTCCTAATCATGAGAATGGAATGTTTTTCCATCTGTTTATGTCCTCTCTTATTTCCTTGAGCAGTGGTTTGTAGTTCTCCTTGAAGAGGTCTTCACATCCCTTGTTAGTTGTATTCCTAGCTATTTTATTCTTTGTAGCAATTGTGAATGGGAGTTCGCTCATGATTTGGCTCTCTGTTTGTCTGTTATTGGTGTATAGAAATGCTTGTGATTTTTGCCCATTGATTTTGTATCCTGAGACTTCGCTGAAGTTGCTTATCGGCTTAAGGAGATTTTGGGCTGAGATGATGGGATTTTCTAAATATATAATCATGTCATCTTCAAACAGGGACAATTTGATGTTCTCTCTTCCTATTCGAATACCGTTTATTTCTTTCTCTTGCCGGATGGCCCTAGCCAGAACTTCCAACACTATGTTGAATAGGAGTGGTGAGAGAGGACATTCTTATCTTGTGCCAGTTTTCTTTTCTTTTTTTCTTTTTTTTTTTTCCTAGACAGAGTCTTGCTCTGTAGCCCAGGCTGGAGTGCAGTGGCATGATCTCAGCTCACTGCAACCTCCCACTCCTGGGTCCCAGTTCAGTAATTCTCCTGCCTCAGTCTCTAGAGTAGCTGGGATTACAGGCACATGCCATCATGCCCAGCTAATTTTTGTATTTTTAGTAGAGATGGGGTTTTACCATGTTGGCCAGGCTGGTCTTGAACTCCCGACCTCGTGATCCACCCTCCTCGGCCTCCCAAAGTGCTGGAATTACAGGCGTGAGACACCGCGGCCAGCAGTCTTGTGCCAGTTTTCAAAGGGAATGCTTCCAGTTTTTGCCCATTCAGGATGATATTGGCTGTGGGTTTGTCATAAATAGCTCTTATTATTTTGAGATACGATCCATCGATACCTAGTTTATTGAGAGTTTTTAGCATAAAGGGCTGTTGAATTTTGTCAAAGGTCTTCTCTGCATCTATTGAGATAATCATGTGGTTTTTGTCTTTGGTTCTGTTTATGTGATGGAATACATTTATAGATTTGCCTATGTTGAACCAGTCTTGCATCCCTGGGATAAAGCTGACTCGATCGTGATGGATAAGATTTTTGATGTGCTGTTGGATTCAGTTTGCCAGTATTTTATTGAAGATTTTTGCATCAATGTTCATCATGGATATTGGCCTGAAACTTTCTTTTTTCATTGCATCTCTGCCAGGTTTTGGTATCAGGATGATATTGGTCTTATAAAATGAGCTAGGAAGGATTCCCTCTTTTTGTATTGTTTGGAATAGTTTCAGAAGGAGTGGTACCAGCTCCTCTTTGTACCTCTGGTAGAATTTGGCTGTGAACCTGTCTGGTCCTGGACTTTTTTTGGTTGGTAGGCTATTAATTGCTGCCTCAACTTCAGACCTTGTTATTTGGTCTATTCAGGAATTCAACTTCTTCCTGTTTTAGTCTTGGGAGGGTGTTAAGTGTCCTGGAATTTATGATTTCTTTTAGATTTACTGGTTTATTTTTATAGAGGTGTTTGTAGTAATCTCTGAGGGTAGTTTGTGTTTCTGTGGGATCGGTGGTGATATCCACCTTTTCATTTTTTATTGCATCTATTTGATGCAATAAAAATTTTTTCTCTTTTTTCTTTTTTATCAGCCTGGCTATCGGTCTATCTATTTGTTGGTCTTTTCAAAAAACCAGCTCCTGGGTTTACTGATTTTTTGAATGTTTTTTTATGTCTCTGTCTCCTTCAATTCTGCTTTGATCTTAGTTATTTCTTGCCTTCTGCTAGCTTTTGAATTTGTTTGATCTTGCTCCTCTAGTTCTTTTTTTTTTTTTTTTTTTTTTTTTTGAGACAGCATCTTACTCTGTCATCCAGGCTGGAGTGCAGTGGCACATTCTCAGCTCACTGCAACCTCCAGCTCCCTGGTTCAAGTGATTCTCCTGCCTCAGACTCCCAAGTAGCTGGGATTACAGGCACACGCCACCAGGCCCAGGTAATTTTTGAATTTTTAGTAGAAATGTAGTTTCACCGTGTGTTGGCCAGGATGGTCTCGATCTGCTGACCTCATGATCCGCCCGCCTCAGCCTCCCAAAGTGCTGGGATTACAGGCATGAGCCACCGCACCTGGCCTCCTCTAGTTCTTTTAATCATGACGTTAGTGTCTCAATTTTATATATTTTCTTGCTTCTCTGGTGGGCATTTAGTGCTATAAATTTCCCTCTAGACACTGCTTTAAATGTGTCCCAGAGATTTTGGTATGTTGTTTCTTCGTTCTCATTGGTTTTGAAGAACATCTCTCCAGGCCCTGCTTGCCTGGGAATCACCGTCGGGCTGCAGAACAGCAAAGATTGCTGCCTGTTCCTTCCTTTGGTAGCTTCCTCCCAAAAGGGTACCTGCCAGGTGTTAGCCACAGCACTCCTGTATGACGCGTCTCCCAGTTAGCATACACAGGGGGAAGGGATCAGGGAGCCTTTTGAGGAGGCAGCCTGTCCCTTAACAGAGCTCAAGCATTGTGTGGGGGATCCTTCGCTCCCTTCAGGGCTGCCGGGCAGCGATGTTTAAGTCGGCTGAAGCGGAACCCACCACAACTCCTTTTCTTAGGTGCTCCGTCCCAGGGAGGTGGGGGCTTTGTAAGTCCCTGACGAGCTGCTGTTTGTTTGTTTGTTTGTTTTTTTCTGAGATGCCCTGCCCAGCATGAAGGGAATCTAGTTGATAGTCTGCCTGAAGAGGCCTTGCTGAGCTGCTGTGCTGGGCTCCGCCCAGCTGCTCTGTAACCTTCCATGGCTTTGTTTACACAGGCGATGTTGAAACAGCCTACAGGAGCCTCAGCAATGGCAGACAGCCCTCCCCCCACCAAGCTCGAACATCCCATGTCAAGCTCAGGCTGCTGTGCTGGCTTCTAGGATTTCCAGCCAGTGGATCTTAGCTTGCTGGTCTTCATGGCGGTGGGTTCTGCGGAGCCAGCTCACTTGGCCCTCCAACTTCAGCCCCCTTTTTCAGGGGGAGTGAGCTGCTCTGTCTCGCTGGCATTCCAGGTACCACTTGACTAAAATGGCCACCCAGTTTTGTGCTGGAAACCTGGGCACTGGCATTGTAGGCGCCGGAGGGAATCTCCTGGTCTGTGGGTTGGGAGAAGTGCAATATCTCAGCCAGAGTGCTGGAGTATCCGGAAAAGTCCCTAATGGCTTCCCTTGGCTGGGAGAGAGAGTTCTCCCGCCCCTTGCACCTCCGGGTAAGACCATGCCCCACCCTGCTTCGGCTTCCCCACCTTGGGCTCTTCCCTCTGTCCAACCAGTTCCAATGAGATGAACCTGGTACCTCAGTTGGAAATGCGGAGATCACTTGTCTTATGGCATGCTCTCGTTCTTTTTCTCTTTTTTTTTTTTTTAAAGATAAAATTGGGCCGGGCGCGGTGGCTCAAGCCTGTAATCCCAGCACTTTGGGAGGCCGAGGCGGGTGGATCACGAGGTCAAGAGATCGAGACCATCCTGGTCAACATGGTGAAACCCCGTCTCTACTAAAAATAGAAAAAATTAGCTGGGCATGGTGGCGCATGCCTGTAGTCCCAGCTACTCAGGAGGCTGAGGCAGGAGAATTGCTTGAACCCAGGAGGCGGAGGTTGCGGTGAGCCGAGATCGCGCCATTGCACTCCAGCCTGGGTAACAAGAGCGAAACTCCGTCTCA
>NW_022439710.1:0-8665 GCF_009761245.1 Sapajus apella
TGCAGCACTCAATAAAGTCTCCCCCGCCTCAGCCTTGGTCTCACTGACTCTTTTCTTCCAGCTTCTATCTCATTGGAAAACTGGCCACATGCCCTTCCCCTCCCTCCCTGATAGCTCATTTCCCCCACTGCTATAACCGCGTACTAATAATAAGGCAAGAACACGATTGGTGAGGAGCAGGCATTTGCTGAAACTTTTGGGATGAAATCATCTGGGTAGACACAGGTGAGTCAAAATCGTGGAATCCCCAAATTTCCTTGAACTCTAAGCAGCCTGTCCTGCCCCACCCTAGTCAACCTCTCACACCCACCCACCCACAGCCAAGGTGGTCCCAACTCCCTTAGAAAGGCCCCTTTCAGTGACTTCACCTGAAGGAGCCACCCCTCAAGAACCCTCCATCATCCCCAGGCCCATGAGAGAGGTGGCTCCCAGAACAGCACAAACAGAAACAGGTGAGCTTGTCTGGCAGGGGACAGCCTGCACACCAGCACAGGCACAGGATGCCACATCCCTCATTGTCCAGAGTGTGGGAAGTTGAAACAGGAAAGGATGAGAAAGGAGAGAAAGTCCAGCTAAGTGTGTCTATTCCAGTGCACTCACCAGGGTTAGGGTTTTAGCCCCAACCTAGGCTTTGTGCAAGGTAATATTGCTGGGGTATCATTCATTTTGGGGTTCTGATTATGGGGAATGAAAACTGGAGAATTAATTTCATTTTGGTTCAGTGGGATACGTTTATGGGATTCAGAGTCCCTTCCAACTGTAGTCCCATTATTTCTCATCTTTTAGACGATGAATGACTTCCAGGAACACTCCTACCATCCATCACCTTACAGAAAAATCAACTCAAAATGTATGAAGCTCTTAAATCGAAGACCTGGGACCAAACAATTTATAGAAAATAACATTGAAATAACCCCTTCTACACATTGGCTTAGACAAGGGTTTCATGACCAAGAACCCAAGAGCAAAAAACAAAGATAAATAGCTGGGACTTAATTCAACTAAAGAGCTTTTGCACACCAAAAGGAAGTCAGCAGTGTAAACAGGCAACCCATGGAGTGGAAGAAAATCTTCATAATCTATACAACTGAGAAAGGACTAATATCCAAAATCTACAAAAAATTCAAAACAAATTATCAAGAAAAAAACAAACAATCCCATCAAAACGTGGGCTAACGACATAAGTAGACAATTCTCCAAAGAAGATGTACAAATGGCCAACAAACATATCAAGAAAATGCTCAAAATTACTCATGCTCAGGGAAAGACAAGTCAAAACCACAAGGCAATACCACCTTACTCCTGCAGGAATGGCCATAATCAAAAAATCAAAAAATAATAGATGTTGCCATGGATACGATGAACAGACAACACTTCTACACTGCCGGTAAACTAGTACAAACACTATGATAAACAGTGTGGTGATTCCTTAAAAAACTGAAGGTAGCACTGCCATTTGATCCAGCAATCCCACTACTGGGCATCTATCCAGAGGAAAAGTAGTCATTCTACAAAAACAATACTCACACACACATGTTTATAACAGCACAATTTGCAATTGCAAAAGTGTGGAGTCAACCCAAATGCCTATCAGTCAATGAGTAGAAAAAGAAACTGTGGTATATATATACAATGGAACACTACTTAGACATAAAAAGAAATGAATCAATGGCATTTGCAGAAACCTGGATGAGATTGAAGACTATTATTCCAAGTGAAGTCACTCAGGAATGGAAAATCAAACATCATATGTTCTTACTCATAAGTGGGGGCTAAGCTGAGAAGGCAAAGGCATAAGAATGACACAATGGACTTCGGGGGCTAAGAGGGAAACTGTGGGAAGGAGGTGAGGGATAAAAGACTGCTCACTGGATGCAGTGTAGACTGCTCGGGTGATGGGTGCACAAAAATCTCACAAATAACCATTAAAGAACTTACTCGTGTAAGCAAACACCACCTGATCCCCAAGAACAACAGAAATACATTTTTAAAAAATTCTAAAATTGATATGGAATATCAAGTAAACCTGCATAGCCAAAACAATTTTGGAAAAGAACAAAATTGAAGAAATCACATCTCCTGATTTCAAAACAATTACAAAGCTACAGTTATCAAAATAGAGTGGTTCCTACATGAAGACAGAAGTATAGGCCAAAGGAATGGCTTGAATAAAGTACAGAAATAAACCTCTGTGTATACACTCATATGATCATTGACAACGGTGTCGAGACCGTGCCATGGCGCAAGTACAGTGTCCTCAGCAAATGGTATTGGTCAAAATGAATACCCACATGCAACAGAATGAAATTGGATAGTTATCTTACATCATACACAAAAATTGACTCAAAATGGATTAAAGACCGAAACATAAAACCCATACCATAAAATCTTCCAAGGAACAAATAAAAATCTTCAGTGCATTTGGCAATGGTTTATTGGATATGGTGAGGGAATGTAGTCACTTCCTGGGTCCACAGGGGGAGTAGTTTCAAAGGCAGGAACTTCCCAGCGACATGGCCTACCTGCCTTCTTCCACGTCTCCATCTGGGAGATTTAGAGGCTTTGTTAACTTTTGCACATGCACGAAGAAATCAAAGATCAATTACTCTAACGGGAGTTTGAAGGAACTCCTTTCATAGGACAGAAAATTTGAATGGGGCAGGAATTACTCCCAAGTTAAAAGTCCCCTTCCCCCACGTTGGTGCGGACTCCATATCTGGATCCCCTTCCACGACGTGGTAGAAGCTGCTCTCTATATTTCTTTCTTTCTCCTTTTTCTCTCTCTGCCTAAATAAATCACTTTCTGCAGACTCTTTGGGGGCCGATAATTACTTATGAGCTCACTGTGCCGGGCGGGGTCCTCTACCTCATTCTTGGGTGAGTGAGGGACCAAGGGCCTGGAAGAACACCATCTTACTGGGGAGCAAGCTGAGTCTTCCCGGCATCTCGGTACCCAGTCTCAATGACACCAACAATATAGGCAACAAAAGCAAAGGTAAGCAAATGGGACTCCCTCTAACTTAAAATATTTGCGCCTCAAAGGACACAATCAATGGGATGAAAAGGCAACCTACACAATGAGAAAACATTTGCAATTTACATATCTGATATGAGGTTAACATCCAGAATATAAATATATCCATGTATGAATATACCACATTTTGTTTCCCCACCTCACCAATTCATGGACAGGTAGATGGTTCCACTTCTTGGCGCACGAGAATAATGCTGCTATGAATATCGTCATAGAAGCTTTTATGTGACATGTATTTGCAGTCCTCTTAGGTAATTACCCAAGAGTGGAATTGCTGGGTTGCATGGTAACTCTACAAGGAACATTTGAGGAACGATTTTTCAAAGTAGTGGCATGATTTTTCATTCTCATCACCAATGCACAAGGGCTCCCACTTCTCCACATCGTCATCAGTGTTTCTCATTGTCTGTCTTTTCGATAATAACCATCCCATCTGTTTGTGTCCTCTCTTATTTCCTTGAGCAGTGGTTTGTTGTTCATCTCGAAGAGGCCCTTTACATCCCTTGTTAGTTGTATTCTTAGGTGTTTTATTCTCTTTGTAGCAATTGTGAATGGGAGCTTGTGCTTGATTTGTCTCTCCATTTGTCTGTTATTAGAGTATAAGAATGCTTGTGATTTCTGCACATTGATTTTGTATCCTGAGATTTTGCTGAAGTTGCTTGTCAGTTCCAGGAGATTTTGGGCTGAGATGATGTGGTCTTCCAAATATACAATCATGTCATCAGCAAATAAAGACAATTAGACTTCCTCCTTTCCTAATTCAATACCCTTTATTTCTTTTTCTTGCTTGATTGCTCTGGCTAGAACTTCCAATACTGTGTTGAATAGGAGTGGTGAGAGAGGGCATCCTTGTCTAGTGCCAGATTTCAAAGGGAATGCTTCCACCTTTTACCATTTAGTATGATATTGGCTGTGGGTTTGTCATAAACATCTTTTATTATTTTGTGATACGTTCTGTTGATAACTAGTTTATTGAGGGTTTTTAGCATAAAGGGCTGTTGAATTTTGTCAAAGACCTTCGATGCATCAATTGAGATAATCATGTGATTTTTAGAGAGAACACAAACAGATGGAAAAACATTCCATGCTCTTTGTTCAGAAGAATCAATATTGTGAAAATGGCCATACTGCCCAAAGTAATTTATAGATTCAACGCTCTCCCCATCAAGCTGCCGATGACCTTCTTCACAGAACTGGAAAAAACTTCTTTAAACTTCATATGGAACCAAAAGAGAGCCCGCATAGCAAAGATAATCCTAAGCAAAAAGAACAAAGCTGGAGGCATCATGCTGCCTGACTTCCAACTAAACTACAAAGCTGCAGTAATCAAAACAGCATGCTACTGGTACCAAAACACAGACATAGACCAATGGAACAGAAAAGAGGCCTCGGAAGCAACACCACACATCTACAACCATCTGATATTTGACAAACCTGACAAAAACAAGCAGTGAGGAAAGAATTCCCTGTTTAATAAATAGTGTTGGGAAAACTGACTAGCAATGTGCAGAAGGCAGAAACTGGACCCCTTCATGACACCTTACACTAAAATTAACTCCAGAAGGATTAAAGATCTAAACATAAGACCTAACATCACAAAAACCCTAGAAGAAAACCTAGGCAATACCATTCAGAACACAGGCATCGACAAGGACTTCATAACTAAAACACCAAAAGCAATGCCAAAAAAAGCCAAAATAGACAAATGAAATCTAAGTAAACTTCAGAGTTCTGTACAGCGAAAGAAACAATCATTACAGTGAACTGGCAACCAACAGAATGGGAAAAATTTTGGCAGTCTACCCATCTGACAAAGGGCTAATATCCAGAATCTACAAAGAACTAAAACAGATTGTCAAGAAAATAGTAAACAAACCCATTCAAAAGTGGGTGAAGGATATGAACAGACACTGTTCAAAGAAGGCATATATGAGGCCAACAAACATAAGAAAAATGCTCATCATCACTGGTCATTAGAGAAATGTAAATCAAAACCACACTGAGATATCATCTCACACCAGTTACAATGGCGATCATTAAAAAATCCGGAGACCACAGATGCTGGAGAGGACGTGGAGAAATAGGAACACTTTTACACTGTGAGTGGGAGTGTAAATTAGTTCAACCATTGTGGAAGGTAGTGTGGTGATTCCTCAAGGATCTAGAAATAGAAATTCCATTTGACCCAGCAATCCCATGACTCAGTAAATACCCAAAGGATTATAAGTCCTTCTATTATAAAGACACATGCACGTATACGTTCATTGTGGCACTGTTTACAATAGCAAAGACGTGGAACCAACTCAAATGCCCATTAGTGATAGACTGGACAAAGAAAATGTGACCTGTATCCACCATGGAATACTACACAGCCATAAAAAACTATGAGTTTGTGTCCTTTGTAAGGACATGGATGAATCTGGAAACTATCATTCTCAGAGAAGCGACACAAGAACAGAAAATCAAACACCGTATGTTCTCAGTCATAGGTGGGTGTTGACCAATGAGAACACGTAGACACAGAGAGGGGAGTCTCACACACTGGCGTCAGTAAGGGAAAGCTAGGGGAGGAACAGCAGGGGAATGGGGAGGATGGGGAGGGATAACGTGGGTAGAAATGCCAGATGTAGATGATGGGGGGATGGAGGCAGCAAACCACCTTGCCATGTATGTACCTAAGCAACAACCCTGCATGATCTGCACACGTATCCCAGAACCTAAAGTACAATTAGAAATAATAATAAATAAATAAATAAACAAATAAATAACCATCCCAGAAGATGTGAACTGCTATCTTATTGTGGTTTGATCTGCATTTCCCTGATTTTCCCTGATGTCTAATAATGTTGAGCCCCTTATCATCTGCTCATTAGCCATCTGTATACCTTCTTTGGAAAGTGCCTATTTAAATCCTCTGCTGACTTTTAAATGGATTGTGCGTTGGAGTATTAAGAATTCTTTATATGTCTGGATGCAATTTCATCATCAAATATAGGGTTTGAAAGTAGTCTCTTTCCGTCTGTTGATGTCTTTTCATTTTCTTTGCAGTGTCTTTGGAAGCTCAAAACTATTTGTTTTGATGGAGTAAGTTAATCAAGTTTCCTCTTGTGTTTTGGTGTAATTATCTAAGAACTATTTCATACTCCAAGGTCATGAAGCCTTAACCTGTTTTACTCCTAGTAATCCTCTAGTTTTGGCTTTTATAATTAGGCCATTCACCTCTTTTTTCTAGTTTTGTGTTGGTTTGTTTGATATATGGTATGAGGTAAAGATCCAAATTCACTCTTTTGCATGTGGAAATTCAATTGTCTCAGCAGCGTTATCTGTTGAAAAGATTCCTCTTTTTCCATGGAATTGTTTGGAACTCTTGTGGAAAACCCATTGACCACAACTGTGAGGCTTTGTCTCAAGGGTCTCCAACCTACTCCAGTCAGTGATCCATCTTTCTATCCCTACAGAAGCACCAGGCTGCCTTAGTTACTGCAGCTTTCTAGCCCATTCAGAAGTTGGAAAATGTGCGTCCTCAATCTTTGTTTCTCTCTTTCAAGGTTGTTTTAGCTGTTTTGGGTCCCTGGAATGTCCATATAAATTTTAGGATCAACTTGTCAATTCTTGAAAAAAGAAATTTGAGACATTGATAGGAATTGCATTAAATTGGTCGATATTTTTTCCCACAGTGTTTCAATCTTCACAATATTAGGTTTCCCGATACATAAACATGGGATTTTTTTCCCTGTTTACTTTGGTCCTGTTTAACTTCTTCCAAAGATGTTTTGAAGTGTTAAGGGTCCGAGTCTTGTGCTTTTTTGGTTGTATTTGTTCCTAGAAATCTTACTGTGTTCTTACATCCTTTTTGGATTGCTTATTGCTGTCGTGTAGAAACACAGCTGACTTCTGTATACAGTCCCTGTATCCTGCATTGTGCTGAGCTCAGTTACTGGCCCTAATAGTTGTATGCGTGTGTGTGTGTGTGTGTGTGTGTGTGTGTGTGTGAGTGTGTGTGTGTGTGTGTGTGTGTGTGTGTGTGTGTGTGTGTGTCCTTCAGCATCTTCTGTAGAGAAGATGAGGTTTTCTGTGAATAGAGATAGTTGTGCTTCCTTTTTTCTTACCTGGATGCCTTTATTTCCTTTTCCTGTCATATTACTCTGGCTATAGTGTCAGCGAAATGTTGAATAAAAGAAGTGGTGTGTGTGGACATCCTTTTCTCATTCCCGATCTTAGTGGGAAGCATCCAGGTTTTCACACTTAAGCAGAGTGTTCACTGCGGGTAGGTGCCCTTTATCAGGCTGAGAAAAGTCCCTTCTGCTCCTCCCTGTGCCAAACCAAAGCTGCGAAGCCTGTGAGTGGTCAGAGGACACTTGCATTGTTCCTCACCCTGAGCCCAGAGATGGAGAGCCCGCCTCAGCCTGTGCTCATCTCAGGTCCCTGAGGCAGCAGTTTCCAGTTTTGTCCCACAGAGCATCCCAGGGACACAGCTCATTCTAGACTCGCTTCCCCCTCTCCTGGCTTGATGCCCACCCTGGTGCCTGGCTAGGCACAGGGACCACCCGTTACACCCCTTCCTATACACTGAGGGCAAAGATCTCCTTCTCCCCCAAACATAGCCTCCCATGGGGAAGGAGCAGGAGTCCACGATTCCAACCAAGACAGATTGAATCTCACTGAGATGCAGCTGGGCTCCCTGTGTACTAATGAGAGATATTTATTCATTCACAGGTTCATTCATTCATCCATGACACTAGCAATTCCTTCATGACTCAGTTCAACAACCGTTTCTGGGATCTGAGCCTGTGATGCAGTCACAGCAGTGGGAGGAATAAGATATCAGGGAGGGAGGGGAAGGACACGTGGCCAGTTTGCCAATGAGACGAGGCTGGAAGAGTCAGTGAGACCAAGGCTGAGGGGTGGAGAATTTATTTAGTGCTGCACCCAGATGAATTGTAGATTTCCACAGATACATGTGATCATTCGGGCTACAGGACATCCATCTGCAAATGCCCCGGAACTCCTGGCAGACACAGGAAAGACAGCTTTGCTCTCTCCCATATAATTAGCAGGACGGGGAATTCCAGGTGCCCCCTTGACATGAGGGCTGTGTCCAGGTGCAGTCTGGGGGCATGTGGGAAGGAGGGGCAAGAGTTCCAGTGGCATGGGATACCCTTATCTTATATTGAACAGGCAAGGAGGGTTTCATTCCATTTCCTCAAGGGCTGGAAAAAGAAGCCCTGAGCAGGGGACTCATTGTTCATCTCTGAAAGAGGATATGCTTCAACAGAACTTCAGGAGCTACCTGAGAGTTCCCACTGGAGCCTCAGATCTTGCACTGGCAGCACATGGGGACACAGCAGCTGGACTGGGAACAGCAGGGCTTGCAGCAGGTGGATTGACAGCAGGATGACCCACAGCCTGAGGAACAGCAGCAGGGCTTGCAGCAGCTGGACTGGGAGCAGCAGGGATTACAGCAGCTGGACTGGGAGCAGCCACAAGAGCCACAGCCTGAGGAGCAGCAGCTGGGCTTGCAGCAGCTGGACTGGGAGCAGCTGGACTGGGAGCAGCCACAAGAGCCACAGCCTCCCTTAGAACCCCCACAGGAGCCACAGCCCCCCTTGGAGCCCCCACAGGAGCCACAGC
>NW_022439711.1:0-5169 GCF_009761245.1 Sapajus apella
ATCAGATGGTTCTAAACAAGCAAGAAAGGCTTTATTCAAGACCACTGCACTACGGGAGAGTACCAGCTCCTCTGCAGCACATGGAAGGAGTGCTGAGGGGCCTCAGGGGCTGCCAAGTAGAGGGGAGAGCCTTGGAGGCCTCAGCAAGGGGCCAGCCCCCTAATCCTCCTTGGTAGAGTCAGGCTCCTGCCTTCCCTCATAGCCTGGGGGCCGGGCACTTTCATTCTTCATGCCTCATTTTCCAAGGCAGCTCCCAGGCCTGGAAAAGGACATTTCCTGGGCTGTGGAACTGGCAAGCCGCTGGAAGAAAATTTATACCTCAAAGGGGCAGCGTGAATTTACAATTCTATGTTTTCCCAAGTCAATGCTCTGGACAGGGGAGGTTGAGGCCAGAGTCAGGAAGAAATCTGTCTGGAGTGAGCAAGGCCTGAGGGAGGAAGGCCACCTTGGCCAGGGAGCAGCCAGCAGCCGAGCTGCCAGCACAGAGACATTCTGACCATGGTGCTTCAGGATCGCTGCTCTGGGCCCACCGGCATGTCCGGGGTTCCTGTGTCACCAGCCCAGGACCTGATAGCAGGCTGAAGCCCTCCCTTTCCTGGCATGCCTGGCTTGGTGGGAGGCCACACCCCTGAGGCCATGTTTGAGCCCTTCATCTGAGCTGTCCTCACTGCACAGTGGAGGCTCAGTGGCTGTGTCTAGGAGCAGGCACCTCCCCGGTGACCCTCACAAGCTCCACATAGGCACATGTGTGTCTGCAGGGCAGCCGGGCCTTTCACAGGCATGTGACCTCCACTCTGCCCAGGTACCTCCAGGGCAATGTTCTTCATCCTGATGGACCATGTGACCTCCACTCTGCCCAGGTGCATCCAGGCAATGCTCTTCATCCTGACAGACCGTGTGACCTCTGCTCTGCCCATGTACCTCCAGGACAATGCTGTTCATCCTGACGGACCGTGTGACCTCCACTCTGCCCAGATACCTCCAGGGCAATGCTCTTCATCCTGACGGACTGTGAGCCCAGCCTGCTGCTGACATGACACAAGGAAGCTTCAGTCTGGAGGCTGAGGGAGCCACAGCCAGGCTCCAGTAGCTCACAGTGGGTGGGGAGGTCACTGCTGTAGCCCCTGAGAGCGGGCAGGTAAGCCTGGGGCACGCTTGGTAGTAAGACTCCACTGGGCAGGTGTGGGGCAGACACTACCTGCCTATGTGCCCCAGTATGGATGGAAAGTGGCCAGCGCACAGTCAGCCAAGTCTGGGCCATGGGGAGCTGAATCCTCCTCTCCATCGAGTCCCACTGAGCTCTCCCTCCCGTGGGCTCTGAGCCTCTCTCCTCCTCACACAGGGTCACACGTGTGTGTGTCTAACCGCACATGGGGGTTGTGCAGGGGGGAGCTGAAGGACACGGACGTCCCTTCAGCCAGGGCCATTGTCCAGGGTGCAGACCACTGGCTGCCATTCAGTGGGGAAGGGCATCTCAGGTCCATCCTGCCCGGGAAGAAAACTCAACCGTGGTGTTTCAAGTTATGCTGCATCTGAGCAGTCTCAGCCCTGCAGGCTGAATACACATTCTGCAGACTCAGCACCCCGGGCATCTGCGCCCCTCTTTTTTCCACACGCTGTCTCCCTCCTTCGCGTCCTCTCTGCTTAGTTGGCTGGTGGGACGAACCCTGTTGATTTTTATTCTCTAAAAGGCTGGATTCATCTTCGCTGAGTCAACAACTGAGGAGAATGAAACTCCAGAGAGAAAGTGGAAGAGCTGGGGGTGCATCACCCAGGCACCTCCAGGCTGTGACGAGGACGCCTGGCAGGGGTCCTGGTTGTTGGTCTACAGAGGTTCAGCAAACACATCTGTCCTTCAAGGAGCACAGGTCCCAGTGCCACAGTGGCCATCTGAGGCTGGTGACAGTGGCTGCACTGTGCCCAACGGGGCTCTGTATCCCCACCATGAACTTTTGCCTTTTCCTTCCCTTTTCAAATGGGCCTTACAGCACTTCTGGAGGTTAAAGGCGGATTTAGGACATCGACTGTTAGAATCCCAGTGTCCTCTACCTGATTTCTACATCTGGGCAAGGCTTTTCCATAGGGTGCCATGAGCTCAGGCCATCTGGGCACCTGCAGGCCCTGGGGTCACATGTCACAGGGGAGGAAGGAGGCCTCAGACCCCAGGCTGAAGGGCCACACCCACCCACCTTCCTCTCTGAAGTTCTTCCCTCTCACCATCTCCAGGGTGGAGAGGCAGCGAGTCCGGGCTAAGGTGGCAGAAGGTGGAGGTGATCTGCCTCTGGGATTTGAATCCAGCTCTCCCACCTGGCAGTCATGGGGCCACACCAAGTGGTTTAACTCCCAAGTCCTAGATCCCATCTGTGAAGCCAGGTGGTAAAAACTGTGGGTCACTCTGGGTTCCCAGAGGCACCCATGACCATCTCTAGAGCAGCAGCTGCCAGTGTGTGGCACCTGTGTTCCCAGGCACACTCCCACCTGGACACCTGCAGCCACTCTGGAGCTGCGAGTGAACAAGCTCCCTCTCCCGCCTCCTTCCAGCCCTCAGCCACTACTTCCTCGCAGGACCCCTGGGAATTGTCCCATGTCTGTCACTGTTTCCCACCAGGACCTACCTCCAAGGCTGCCTGGGAAAAGCCACAGGATTTATGTATGTTTGATGAGACAGCTTCACCTTCCTTGCATGAATGGTCACTAATGATTTGACTTTGTCAGCCTGCAAGGCAGGAAGAAGATTTATTCTCCACAGACTGGATAGCCCTTAGCTTTGTGCTTGTCACATAAATGGCATTTAATAAACACCCCCAGGCCAGGCGCGGTGTCTCAAGCCTGTAATCCCAGCGCTTTGGGAGGCCAAGGCGGGTGGATCACGAGGTCAAGAGATCGAGACCATCCTGGTCAACATGGTGAAACCCCGTCTCTACTAAAAATACAAAAACATTAGCTGGGCATGGTGGCGCGTGCCTGTAATCCCAGCTACTGAGGAGGTTGAGGCAGGAGAATTGCCTGAACCCAGGAGGCGGAGGTTGCGGTGAGCCGAGATCGCGCCATTGCACTGCAGCCTGGGTAACAAGAGTGAAACTCCGTCTCAAAAAAATAAATAAATAAATAAACACCCCCTGGGCCCAGTACTGCTCCAGAAGGCCTGTATCATGGTCAGGCAATGATCATTTCTTCCACAAATGAGCTCATTCTTCTCCTCTTGGGAACAACCCTTTTGCCTGCATGGAAGCATCTGACACCAGGATTCAGGGAACGTTCACTCCTTCCTCTTCTCTCAGCTGCCTGTGGAAATTCCCACCTCATACACGTGACTCCCACAGAGTGGCACTCACTGATCATGGGTTTAACTTTAACAGCTTAAAAATAAATCAAGGCTTAAGGTAAAGTAACAGGAGGCTTGGGTGTCTGAGCAATGTGGGGAACCAAGTCACAGGGCCATAGAGATGTTCACAGCTGGGACCTTCCAGGTCTCCCCAAATGCTAAGCACCTGAAGCCCTCAGTGGGGCCACAGAGTGTGGCCCACCTGAAAAGGTGTGATGTGGGGTCATTTGTGCCAGTTTTATTCTACTTTTATTTTCATCTGGTTTTCTTTCTAAAAATCATATACGTCACGCATGCTACATGTTACAGTCATCCATGTGACATCTGTCTCACACAGCAATTTAAAAAGGACATTGTCCTACTGAGACAGAATAAACACGAGCTCAAAACTCCTTTGGAATCACTACATGATCTGATATTTACCAAAGGCAATCCATGAATAACACACACACGATCCATATTCATACACACACAAACATGTCTGCGCATATGTGTATATATACATTCACAGACACAGGCACACATGCCCTGAAGGTCTGCACAATGTAAAATTCTAGAAATGTTCATTTCTAGCTCCTGCCAAGTGCTGAAAACTGTGTGTGCCTGAAAAATCACTTGGCTTCTGTAACCAGATTTACCAAATAAAAAAATTAAAACTGTCCAAGTGTAGAGGCACTAGAATTTTATGCCTACATTATTTTTGAACTACCAAACTCTTATGATTTTATTGCATTTTTAACAGTGCTTGAGTCAAATATCTCAAGTAAAAAATATCTTCTAAAAAGAAAATAAATATATAAAATGATGAAATTTTTAAAAAGCATAATCTGCTGTCTCTCCCTCCCCAAAGTTGTGTTAATTTGCATGTCATGCACTGATTTCTTACAATAGTTCAAAGTCCTATGGAAAAATGTCAGCACGTCACCAAAACACCACAAAACATGTGTGCTTTGAGAGCCTCGCCTGAAGCCAGGAGTGGAGAAAAATGACAGAATCTTGTCCTGAGCAGACATCTGGTGTCCAAAATGCCAGTGAGGAAAGTGCATCTCAAAAAAAAAAAAAAAAAAAGGCATGGAAGAGAAGCTGCGTGAAGCCCAGGGACCTCCACTTTTACCCTTTGGTAAATGACTTTTTTAAATGCTGTGGGTCCATCGGTGCACATATTTATGGGGTGCGTGCGATGTTTGCATACAGGCGTGCCATGTGAAACAAGCATGTCATGAGAACGGGGTGTCCGTACCCCCTCAAGCACTCACCCACTGAGTCACAAACAACCCAACTACACTCCCTGTGTTGTTTTAAAATGTGCAGTCGAGTTATTCTTGACTACAGCCCCCGTTGTGCTATCAAACACTAGGTCTTACTCATTCACCTGCAAACACCCCACCTCCCCTGCCCCGCTGCCCTGCCCAGCCTCTGGCAGCTGTCCTTCCACTTCCCATGGCCATGGACTCAAACGTTCCAATGTTTAAATCTGACAAGTAAGTGAGACAGTGCCGCATTTGTCTTTCTGTGCCTGGCTTAGAAAAATCATTTTACAATATCTGGTGTGCTTGATGGTGACGACTAACAGCCTGTGAGTCGGGGCTGCTCCAGTGAGGGGTGTGATGGGGGTGGGGCTTTAGTCGGGGTGATGAGGTCCCACCCATGGCCCAGCAGCCAAGGGAGCTGGCAAATGCCCTGCAGGAAGTCAAGGCTGCACATTGATGTCCTCCTCCCAGCTGCTGAAGCGACGTCATCCTCCAAGCTGCTGAAGTGACCTCCTCCTCCAAGCTGCTGAAGCGACGTCATCCTCCAAGCTGCTGAAGTGACATCCTCCTCCAAGCTGCTGAAGTGACATCCTC
>NW_022439711.1:5179-8664 GCF_009761245.1 Sapajus apella
CCTCCTCCTGGATGCTGAAGTGATGTCCTCCTCACAGCTATGTGAAGTGACATCCTCCTCACAGCTGCTGAAGTGACATCCTCCTCCTGGCTGTGTGAAGTAACATCCTCCTCACAGCTGTGTGAAGTGACGTCCTCACGACTGCATGAGTGGGTGTGTGGCAGAGACGTGTGGGTTCCCGCTGTGACTGATGAGAAAAATAACAGCGATCACAATTTCCCAGCCACAAAATGGGGGGGGGGCAGCAGAGTGAGGACATGGCACAGAGAAGAAACAGACACACCTGAACACACACGGTGGGACGGGTAGCCCACACTCACCCCTGCATCCTCACATCCTCCACTGGAACACAAGGATTTTGCATGTATCATGTGAGTGTGCGTGAGTGTGAATGAGGTGTGATGTGTACAAGAGCCCATGTGTGAGTGTGAGTGTGTGTACTGAGCATGGCTGTGTGTGAATTGGCATGAGAGTGTGGGTGTGTGTCTCTGTCCAGCTGAGAGGACTGTGAGGGGAGTGAGTGGATGCCACCCTCTGCGTGGCTTTCCACACCTGACCTCTGACCTGGTCCTGTCCCACTGTGAGGGGAGTGAGGGGATACCACCCCCGTGTGGCTTTCCATGCCTGACCTCTGAGCTGGCCCCATCCCACTGTGAGGAGAGTTAGTGGATGCCGGCCTCAGCCGTGGCTTCCCATGCCTGACCTCTGAACTGGCCCCATCCCGCCTCCCACCTGCAGGCTACACGGGCCGCACCTGCCAACAGCCCAGTGAGGCATAGGTGTTTCTCACAAGTAGGGACTGCCCTCCTGCCAGCTCTGCTCACACTCACCCATCTCAGGACGGCTCTGCTCACACCCGCCCATCTCAGGACCGCTCTGCTCACACCCGCCCATCTCAGGACAGCTCTGCTCACACCCACCCATCTCAGGATGGCTCTGCTCACACCCGCCCATCTCAGGACCGCTCTGCTCACACCCGCCCATCTCAGGACGGCTCTAGTCACACCCGCCCATCTCAGGACTGCTCTGCTCACACCCACCCATCTCAGGATGGCTCTGCTCACACCCACCCATCTCAGGATGTTTCTGCTCACATCTGCCCATCTCAGGATGGCTCTAGTCACACCCACCCATCTCAGGACAGCTCTGCTCACACCTGCCCATCTCAGGACGTTTCTGCTCACATCCGCCCATCTCAGGATGGCTCTAGTCACACCCACACATCTCAGGACAGCTCTAGTCACACCTGCCCACCTCAGGACGGCTCTGCTCACATCCGCCCATCTCAGGATGGCTCTGCTCACACCTGCCCATCTCAGGACTGCTCTGCTCACACCCGCCCATCTCAGGGACTGCAGGCTGGGTTAAAGTAAGAAAATGGACACGGGATAGCAGGAGCCTGGTTGGCAGTGTTGATGGATTGTGGCCTTGAAATGAGCCCTTTAACATTTGTAGACTAAGAATCTTGATCCATGCCGGGCAAAATGAAAAATGTGTGAAAAAGGCTCTGTGGATTCCAAGGGCATCAGATGGATCCAGGAATCTGGTTTGGCTGTGGTAGCTGCTTGTGTTTGGTCCACAGTGGCTCTGCTCAGGCCCAGATCCAGGCCTCTCCCAGAGAATGATCCCTGCCTGCTCTTTCCTTCACCCACCACTCAGCTCTGACCCTGCCCTCTGTGGTCCCGTGGACATGTCCAGCTCTGCAGAAACCACCACTCTCAGGGTGCAGCATCTGCCATGTAAATGGTTCTACTGGCCTTAAGATGTCCTTGGAATGGAGCCGTTCCCAGGGGCTGCCGGCCACGACCTCAGGCACCACAGGCCACACCTGCCACGTCCATGGCTACCCCTTGGGCCCCACCCGCCATGACCTCAGGCACCATAGGCCCCACCTGCCATGCCCACAGCTGCCCCACAGGCCCTGTCATGCCCATGGCCGCCCCACACGCCCCATCTGCTGCACCCATGGCCACCCCACAGGCCCCATCTGCAATGCCCATGGCTGCCCCACAGGCCCCATCTGCTGCGCCCATGGCTGCCCCACAGGCCCCACCTGTTATGCCAATGGCCGCCCCACAGGCCCCATCTGCTGCACCCATGGCTGCCCCATAGGCCCCACCTGCCAAGACCATGGCTGCCCTTCTTGCTCAAGGGCATTTCTTTGAACACAGTTTTTGGGTTTTCTTTACGTGGAGTTTATAAATCACATACAGTCTTCTTGGTCATAAGAAGACAGGGAAAAGCCTCGCAGACATCATGGGGAGTTGAAGTGACCTGCTGTGTGAGGTGCTGCCTTGAGTGTGTGGATCCTCTCAGCAAGAGGTAACAGCCACCCGGCCCCAGGAGACCCAGCCCAGGTTCAAAGCCCTGCATTTCTTTTCAGTGTCTTCTGGATCTGAAGGATGGGGTCCCATGGAACACAGGCAGCCTCCACGTCTCCATGGCAGGGAGAAGAGGCCCCTCTCAATTGTCCCTTCCTGCAAATCCCCCTCCCCATCCCAGAGTTGCAACAGCAGAAACTTCTGGATAGTGGAAACTTCTGGAAGGTGGATTTCCAAGGATTGTCCTTATCCTAACTGCATTGAAGAAAAACACTCTGACATGATTGCAGGCAGAGATGTGTAATACAAATGAAGGCATCGTTTTCAAGTAACCTGAAAACTGAATTATTCATTAAAGTTTATTACATTAAATATTTTGCACCTGCACCAACTCTCATTTTGTCTCAGCTTTCACACAAAATCTTGCAAGTACCTCTTAATAATACATTTCTACACCTTTTGAATGTGATGAGTACTACATGTATTTTACAACATTCCAAACCTGACACTCAGTGAAACCACAAGGCTCATTAGAAGGAATATAGGTTTTTAAAAAGCAGAGAGTAGCCGGGTGTGGTGGCTCATGCCTGCAATCCCAGCACTTTGGGAGTCCAAGGTGGGCATATCATGAGGTCAGAAGTTCGAGACCATCCGGGCCAACATGGTGAAACCCCGTCTTTAATTAAAAAATAAATAAATAAAATAAAAAACAGAGAATATTGAATCTGTGAATAAAAGAGAAAGGAACTGCAATTAGATAGAAATGCTGAAAAGAATGTATTGCTCATTTACTTTTGAAAACAGCTCTATCCATTCAATGTGTATTCATAGCTGAAAGCACCGGTATTTCAAGCTCTGTCCTCAGGCCCAGCCCACTGCTGGCTGTGGGTCCCCAGGGAGCGTCTGCACCTCCCTCCCGCAGGCGAGGCTGCCTCATAATGAGTGTGTGCCTCACTTTGTCTTTGCCTTTCAAAATTGTGTTACGCATTATAATAAGTCTCATTTAAATGAAAACTTTATGCATCAGAAAGAATAGAAAGACCACAAAATGTGTGGCCACCCCTGAACTCCAGTGCGATCAACGCTGCCAGACACTGGCTGGGCAAATGGGAGCAAATCATTTGACCTTTCTGCACTCGATTTTTTAACTGCAAATTGAGCTTG